>NW_027467325.1:27500-31368 GCF_046128005.1 Genypterus blacodes | reverse complement strand
CCTCTCCATGGTGGCAGCTGTGTCTGAGGCGTGGGCGGCGAGTGCGGGGGCCGAACGCTGAAGAGCAAAAACACAGTGAGAATAAAAAAAGTCAAAGATGAGAAAGAGACAAATACTAGAGAGAGGAGAGGAAGAGGAGAGGAAGGACATCAAGTCTCCTTCAGCTGAGCTGCTGAGTCCCAACATGGCCTCCATCTGCTCACACACACACGTGACCACACGCTTGGCTTTCTCTGGAACCACACACACACATGAGAGACTGCTGGCAGGAAATACAACATAGATACCAAAATAAGAGAATCAAGAGAGAAGCTTAGTGACAGACTCATATGTTGACCTCTGACCTTTGACCCGACCTGTATGTTTGTCATGGATCTCTATCCTGTAGTAGCCTCCGGGTCCTTCTCTCATCAGTCAGCAGCTGGTGTGATGAAGAGCAGATAAACATGCAGGGGTCGTGAGGTTAAACAGTAGAAGAAGAAGGGAGATGTGAGGCGGTGTGGCCTCATGACATCATCACACAGTTTGTGTTGCTTGAACCGTCTTGTGTTCCAATGAAACCAGGGGCTTGTTGTTGTTATGACGATGTAAAGCTCAGCTCAGCTCAGCAGCAGAGAGAGGAAGACTGAGGAAGACGAAGGAGGATCTCCGTCCCCGGCCTTAACGAGCACAGGAGCGGTGAAGAGAAGACAAAGGTTGCCGGTTAGAGTCTGGGTCACAAATCCGTCCGAGGCAGAGTGATGAAGAGGTTCAGTCTCCAGGCAGCAGCAGCAGAGCTGAAGAAAGGCAGCAGAGGAGGAGCCGGACAGTAATCATGTCTGTCTGTCGTCTTGGTGACAGAAAATGCGGTCACATGGACTCTGGCTTCGCTTCAGGGAACATTTAGGCAGTTTGACCCGGAAGCTTCTGCTCCTCAGGTTTGTTTACGTTGCCTGGTTGTTCTCTGATTGGTCGGCTGGGCTCTCAGTCATGTTTCAGTCTGTCCCCAAAAAGTCAAGCTCATTGTGTCTGCCTCTCCATCATGACATCATACAGTGGGCTCAGGGTCAAAGGTCAGAGGTCAACATATTAATAACTTCATTTCCGTTTGGATAATAAACTTTCACCCTTATTTTATCTTATTAGATTATTATGTGTGTGTGTGTGTGTGTGTGTGTGTGTGTCCTCACTCACTCACTCACTCTCTCTCTCTCTTTCTCTCTCTCTCTCCCTCAGACATCGACGTGTTTGGGAAGCCCCCCTGCTATGAGGAGGCGGTCTTGATGGAGGACCCTCCTCCTCCCTACAGTGAGGTCCTGGCGGACCCCCGGGGGGGACCTACCTCAAACCCAGCCCGCACCAATCAGCAGCGCTTCCTCTGCTTGAATCTGATGCGGATGTGGATCTGGAGCCGGTGTTTACATCAGAGACCAGCAAGCCTCCGCCCTCCTCCCTGTTCCCTGAGCGAGGCTACTCCTCCCTGATCCGCCTGCCCTCCTCTCAGCGCTGGGACTCCCCTGGGTCATCTGCTGTCCAATATGGACCTGAACCAGAGCAACCTTTCTTCACCGGAGGCCCGGTCCTTCCAGGCGGCGGCGGCGATGGCGACCATGCCTCGCAGAGAGGCCAGGACTCACCAGGACGGGCTGGAGCTCAGAGGGGGGACACGGGGTCTCCAGGGAGAGCTGCAAGGGCTTCAAGGAGGCCTCCAGGGGCTGCATGGTGGGATTCAGGGGATCCAGGGAGGGATTCATGGACTCAGGGGCCTGGAGCCCAGCTGTGTGCTGCCCACAGCCTTCCCTCTGCTGGGGAGGAGCACGGCTGTGTAGAGCAGACCTGACCTGAGCTGAACCCTGGGGTCTGGAGCTCTAACAGGCCTGGAGCAGGACCCAGGGCCATCAGGCTGCTCAGGGCTCAGAGGCTCACATCTCTGCTAAAGGAGCTCAGACGGCTCCAGGCCTCAACACGGGCAGCAGCACAGCGGCCTTGGTGGAGGCATCAAATCTAATCCAAAATCAAAATCACATCAAAGAGAATAAATGAGCCAAGAGAACACAAAGGAGAGTAAAGTGAGAAGTGTTGGTCAGTCAGAGATCAAAGCAGCAGGAGCACAATGAGGGAAGTATCTGAGGACAGAACAATAGATCAGATCTTTATTCTGCTCCTCGGCCCACAAACAAACACATTGGATGGGTGGAGTATTGGATCGGTGGGCGTCGGCCCTCTGAGCCCGTGTGCAGCTCTGTGATTGGCTGCCTGCTGCAGCGGCTCTCTGGGGGTCAGAGGTTCTCGTCTCTCCTCCTCTCTTTGTTTGCACCGATAGTTTCATGTTGGAGTTCTGGAGTCAAACGGCACAGAGAGACTTCACTCCCACGGCGCTGCTGTAGCACAGGAACAGTGAATAAGAGCGAGCGTTTGGCAGTGCGGAGCGGCTGCTGTCGTGTGTGAGTCACAGTTTGGCGTTACATGAAGCTGACTGAGTGAAAACAATGCTGAGGCGTAAACACGCCGGCTCCTGCAGCGCTCACTTCTATTTTAACGTCCTCCTCTTGTCCGCTCCTTCCTCTTCTCCCGTCCTCACGCCTCGGCTCTGCGGAGCAACCTATTGTGCCGGTCTGCTGTTGCCATGGCTCCCGGGAACTGTCTGTTGCCCACGGCGACTCGGCTCCCCGGCGACCTCTCCTCTTTTATCTGTTCTGGTTTTTGAAGAAGGTTTGCTCAGCGTGGCTCTGCTGCACGGCCACAGTGTTGAAACGGACGTGGAGCTGCGGTACGGGTTTGAGCCGAGGACCGTTGAGACCAGCAGGGAGACCAGCAGGGAGACCAGCAGGGAGACCAGCAGGGAGACCAGCACAGGGCCCAACATGGAGTCCAACATGGCGTCCGGCCTTCACCCCAGGGACTCGGACTGCATTTTCTAACACGCTGCTTCACTGTTTTCAGTGTTTCTTCCTCTTTAACCCTGGAGGTCAAGGCCCTGCTGGGGTTAATAAGACCAGGTTTGAGGGTTAGGGACTAAAAACATTTCTCATGTATAAATTTGTTCTCATTCTTTTACCCTTTGTCAGATTTTCTTGTGGAATAAAAACGTCTTCACGTCGAGGCCTCGTCCGGCTGAGTGACAGAGGAGTGTCAGGTCAAAGGTCAAGGTCCTTCCACTGTGAAAGAACGCTTTTACAAATACAACTTCCTCCTACATTTTGTTTGAATTATTGGTTTTGTAGAAACTTTATAATTCATAACAAAAATCCCAACTTCCTTTTATTGTCAAACGTCAGAAAGTGAAATGTTTTAAAAACCATAAATGCAAATAAAAAAACTAAATCAGTGAAAACTATTTCAGCAAAAATCAATGAAGACATTTTTAGGGTTTAACCCTTAGTTTAGTCTCACAGCTGCCATCTACAGGCAGCAGGAGGAACAACAGGCAGGTCGGTCAGCTACTATAGCAACAGAGACAGACAGACAGAGACAGAGACTCTGGGTCTGGTCTCCACAGACTGACTGTCCAGAGTAAACCTGAGCGACTCCTTCGCCGCTGGAACAGGAAGTGTTGATCAGCGCCCTGCAGTTTGCATGGAGCGCTTTGTGTTGAATGATGAAGTCCTCTGTTACATCATCCTGCAGGAGTCTGGAGAACAGAACAGTCAGTCTGATGAATTATACAGCAAAGGAATGAAGCTGGGAGATCTGTGCAGACTTCATCTGTCCCTCTGAGACTCCCATCATCTGTCTGCTGTCTGTCAGCGTGAGAAGATCTGAGACGACCACAGAGCAACAAACACAGCACTTAGGGTGAATGTCACATGATCATAATGATCCTAATGATCAGAAGCTTTAAACCTCAGCTTCCTTCACGCTGCAGAGCCTCAGAACCCTCACACAACCA
>NW_027467325.1:15000-25000 GCF_046128005.1 Genypterus blacodes | reverse complement strand
TCACAGATAGGAGCATGGTTCTGAATGATGGACCTTATCTGGATCATCACATGGACGATCAGACAGACAGACAGACAGGCAGACAGATTTACCTTTGAAGTCACAGCAAATCAAAACAAATAAGCTGCTTTTGTTGGCAAATTCGATGAAAAGCTAAATCAGTTCGATGACATGAGACTACGGAGGAGAAGGTCTATAGATTTATAATGAATCACCGTCGTGTGTTTGCTGTTTCATGGTGCATTTAGGTGTCAGATGTCTGCAGTGCTGCATGTCAGCCACTAGGTGGAGACAAACACCCATCAGTCAGAGAGACAGCAACGGATCAATAACTGTAACTCAGAGAGACAAAGTAGCTCAGACAGAATAAAGAAGAGTTTAGTTTAGGTGAGGACATGTTAGGTTAGTTTAGGTCACGTGTCAACAACATGAGGATAAAACCTTGGTATAAGCGGCCTCACCACAGGGGGGCAGCATTTCACGGTATTGAAGAGACAGACAGTATAGCTCTGGATCCAATGTCTCGTTTTCATCCAGGGTGAACCAAGACTGAACTCACATCACGCAACGAGTCATGACATTTAGAAAATAACAACACATCTTTTCTGGAAGAATGTATTGACTTTCATCTTGTAACATTTCAGTTTCGTGGATTCAAAAATACACAGAAGGTGGGGGGGTTTACGAAGGGCACCTGAACGCAGCATTACCTACTCGCGCGTCCAAACAACAACACTCACACGCACGCACGCACAGACACACACGCACACACTCAGACTGCGTTGAGGCAGCGTGACTGAAGCCTCCAGGTCCTCGGCTCCTCGGCTCCTCGGCTCCCCGGTTCCGGGCTCCAGGCTGCGGGTCCTCGTCTCCAGGCTCCATGGTTCTCCTCCGGCAGCTCTCCGCGGCTCTGAGCGCCGCTGTGGCCGCTCTGGGCTCCGCGCTCTTCATCGCCTTCTCGTTCTTCTACCAGCGGCGGATCTGGTCCCCGGAGGCGGAGTACGGGACGATCCGGGAGGTTGGTGCTCCTCCGCCGGTCATTAGAGACTCGAGTGTGTCCAGAGATGAAGAGCCGAGAGGTGATGATGAAGAGGAGTCAGGCAGGTGATGATTGTGTCAGAGTGTGAGCGGACAGTTCAGATCAATGACGAGAGAAATCAATCGATGCGTCAGTAAATCGATAATGGACGATTGATTGATGAAGATGAAGACAGAAGTGGAGAGAACAATGACGAGATGTGACTGAGTTGGTTCAGTTGGTTTTGTTGTTGTTAGTGATGATGATGATGCTGATGAAGACGAGGAGGAGCCAGGAGATGGTGGCTGTGGTGAAGATGATGATGGCAGTGGTAGAGGTGTTTGAGTTAAAGATGAAGGTGATGATGATGATGATGATGATGATGAAGGTGTGGTGTCTCTGCAGGAGGAGGAGGAGGAGGATCGTGGGAAGCGACAGGTCCTGGTTCTGGGTCTGGACGGGGCAGGGAAGAGCAGCGTGCTGCAGGGATTGATGCACAGTGAGCCTGCGGCCAAGAGGGGGCGCTGCAGGCCGACCCGGGGCTTCAACTTCATGAGCCTGAAAGCTCCCACAGGCCAGCTAGACTTCCTGGAGAGTAAGAGCGCCTTCCCTTCACCTTCCTCACTACAATGTAACCATGCTGAACATCTTCACCTCTCTGAAGTATGACAGTAAAGGAGAGCAGAGTCAGAGCAGAGTCAGAGCAGAGTCAGAGCAGAACGCTGCCACATCCCATCATCTAAAGCAATATCAGCAGCCTGTTACCTAGCAACAATGCCCAAGTCAAAGTCAGAGTGAATGAATTGGTTCTGCACTGTGCTGGAGTCTGACTGAGACGCTGAGACTCAGGAGGCAGAGAGGAACCTCCACCTTCAGTCACACATGTGAGTCAGATTCAGGGCCTCTGTTTTGTTCCTGCTGCAGTTGGGGGCGGGGAGGACCTGCGGCGGTACTGGTCTGACTACCTGAGGAGGACTCACATCCTGGTGTATGTGGTGGACTCCTCTGACAGGACTCGTCTCCCATTGGCTAAGGCCGAGCTGCACCGCCTCCTGAGGGCGGAGCGACAGCTTCCTGTGGTCGTCCTGGGAAACAAGCAGGTGAGGATGCAGTGGTTGATCCTTGTGATTGGGTTCAGGTTCTAACTCACATCTTAGACAAACTCCATACAGACACAAATCAGACACACACAGAAACCACTACCTGCCTGAACAGAGACCCTGGTTGTGTTCGGGGCTGTGGGACCTCCAGCAGACTGAGTGTGTGATGCTCTGTGATGCTCTGTGATTGCTCTGTGTTAGCTCTGTGTTTGCTCTGTGTTTGCTCTGCAGGATAAAGCCGACGCCCTCAGTGTGGCAGAGCTGCGTGAAGCTCTGTCCCTGAGCTCCGTGTGCGAGGACAGGAAGCTGCTCCTGCTGGCCGCTCAGCTAGATTCTGAGGGGGCCCTGAAGACCTCCGGCCCCGGCCTGCAGGCCTTGCAAGACCTCCTGCTGCAGCTCATCTGATGACCTCTGACCTCTTCTGGGCGAGCGCGGGACAACGAGGGTGAGGAGGAAAAGGAGGGATGGAACACGGGGGGAACTTCTCCTCCTGCAGCTCAGACTGGAGGTCTGAGGCTGCAGAGATGTTAGAGTTAGAAAGGTTCAGACCTGAAGTCTCCACAGGAGGAACTGCAGCTTCTATCACAGCTGAGATGAGTTTGATACAAAACCTGGAGATTCTGTTCTGATGTCATGTCCTGTCTCTTGTATTTGACTCAACGTAGCAGTAAAACATTTAAACCCTCCAGAAGGAGCAGGATGTTTCAGTCTGTGTGTTCTGTGGCAGGACTTCTCTAAATGTAACGTTTGGCTTTCTATAAGGTTTATAAAGAGAGACAACATGGGTGAGGGGAGGAAGATTATTATGATGATGATGATGATGATGATGCAGAGTCAGCATGTTGTCTCTTTGCTGACATATAGAGCGTCCGTCTCTTTGCTGACATATGGAGCGTCCGTCTCTTTGCTGTCAGATAGAGCGTCTGTCTCTTTGCTGTCACGTAGAGCGTCTGCCACTTTGCTGTTGTATAGAGCGTCTGTGTCTTTGTTATCAGATAGATAGAGTGTCTGTCGAATAGAGCATCCGTCTCTTTGCTGTCGTATAGAGCGTCTGTCTCTTTGTTGTCAGAAGTCCCTCTGGAGTCTTAAGTCGTTTCTGTAATTGCAGTTTATTTTATAATGCAGTAACGTTTGATTGATTGATTGATTTTACTTTTAGAGAGCTGCTCTATAATCTCTCTTTGGACACAGGAGGACAGATGAGCTGGGGTCAGGGTTCATGCAGCAGGTCCCCAGACTCTGTGTTGAATCTGCTGATGTCCCTGAACGTCTCATCTGACTGAGTGGACACACACATCTGATCTTCAGGCCTGAGCGGCTCACAGGGCAAAGGTCACACAGGAAACCGTCTCCAGTCAGTTCTTCTGTTGAGACGAGACGCTTCAGCATTTAAGACAAACAGATCTGTGACCAGGAAATCACTCAGAGAGCAAACTCCACACCTCCACCAAGGCCAAACATGTCCCTCTAAGTCGCCATAACAACCAAAGCCTGCACTTCTGCGTGCATCTGCCTTTTCTAATCTGACTCTGACCTTGTGAACCTCCCAGTGATCTCTCTCTCTCTCTCTCTCTCTTTAGGAGTTAAGAGCTGAATGTAAATCAATAATCAATTCAGTGTGATCAGTTGTGATGGAGCTCTGATCCTGATCAGCTCCTCTCAGCTCCATCATGCTAGCTGCATGTTTGTATCCCTAGTTGGAGTAAAAACACATCCTCCTGGGTGGAGGTATGAAATGAAAGAGGTGAACATATTGAGTTTAGATTTTCTCTCCTTGCTTGATTCTCCACCTGTCAGATCTTTGAGGGTGAAGACTCGGGGAGGAACGGAGATAAGGACTCCATGACTCGCTGTGCAAAGGTCCACCTGACAGAACCAGCTGCTCTAGTCTGAACTATGAGGAGTAAACACCTCATTCCTCTGTGCTAGAGCGCCCCCTGCAGGACCCGGCTCAGACCCCATCTGTGCTGGGGACCTGAGGCGTGTGCAGGCTCCTGACACGAGGACTCGGCTGCTGACAATGAGTTTTTGTGGCCAACATAAAGAGATGCCAGGCCACTTCATGAGGGGCAGGAGGTCTGAGGCCTCACTGAGGTCCTGAGGGTCAGGAGGTCTGAGGCCTCACTGGGGTCCTGAGGGTCAGGAGGCCCTGTGCCTCTTTATGGTGATTCTGGTCCTCGATGAAGGTCTGAGGGTCCTAGATGAAGGTCTAAGGGTTCTGGGTGAGAGGAACCATCTGATCCACCTTTATGGCTCTGTGCTTTGCTTCATGCTGATGAGGAACAAAGAACTGTAGAAGTTCTGTTTTATTTATTTATTTATATGAAGAAAGAAACACAATGAAGAGGATTCATAGAAGAAGAAGAAGAAGAAACATGAAGTGTAACTTTACAGCATGGTTCCAGAGTTCACTGCAGTTCAAACATCAAGACCCACAGGGACGTTACAGACGGGACATCACCGCCGTGCTCCCCTCACAGCAACGCTACCCACGCCATCTTCACTTCCTGTCCTGGTTTGTTCATCAGTCACAGTCTGAGCGTCCGCTCTCTCTCCATTCTCCCCACAGGGATGATGAAGGGTCGCTCCCTCCTCTGTCTCTGTCCTGTGCAGTGACCTCGCCCCCTCCCCGCGTTATTTTGCGGCCAAAGAGCTGATGAAGGCGGCGTAGTGCTCCGGGTGGCAGCGGCTGTACTCGTTGATCTTCCTCTTGATCTGCTTGGGCGTGTCCTGGTAGTAGTTCTTCTCATCTCTGGCCATGGCCTGCAGGGACACAGCAGGAGAAGAAGAAGAAGGTTGGACAGATGAGAAGATGAAAAGATACCCATAATGCCGTCTGATGACAGGACAGGCTCTCCTTCACAGAGTGAGTGTGAGGGAGGTCCCGTCCCGTCTGTGCAGAGCCATAAACACAGGCGGTAGTTACCACGTAGTCGTCACGGTGATGGAGGATCATGTGCTGAGTGAAGTCGATCAGGTCTGAAGATAAAGTCTTGCTGTCTTTCTCAGGTCGCCCGGCCTCTTCCTCCAGCTCTGTTCACAGGAGAGAGGGTTCAATAAGAGAAGCATCAACAGGTTTACTTCCTCTTTATAAACACACGAGAGAGACAGACAGATGATCTGTGTGTTGTTGTCTCACTGTCTCACTGCCTGTCCTTTGTTTTAATGATCTAATATCAGCATGTTGAGTTCTATTCTATGTAGAATAAAGTGTCTAACTGTCTGAGTCACGCTGTGTTAGAGCACCTCTTCCTCTCTGTGTGTCTGAGCTCCTCTTCCTCTCTGTGTGTCTAAGCTCCTCTTCCTCTCTCTGTCTGAGCTCCTCTTCCTCTCTGTTAGTGTCAGCTGAGGGAGGTAAACAGGTACTTACGGTTGAGGACGTACGGTTTGATCACAGTGACGCCGGCAGCTTTAGTCTCCTTCTTTCCAGCAAACATCTAAACACAAAGGTCACAGTGGGTCAGGGTCAGAGGTTGTGAGGTGCCTTTAAGTCTCACGGTGAAGAGAAATGTACTGGATCAATCAGCTGTTCCTTACTCTTGGTTTCTTTATGGGCAGGGATCTGTTGGGGTCAAAGGTCAGGCCCATCTCCTGCAGGTTCCGGGTCATGGACTTCCTTTCGTCCCAGGCATTACGGATCTGTGAGCTGAGAAGAAAGAGGCAGAACGTCTGTAAACCTAACTGTGCTTAACGTCCTGATGAGGTCAGGGCCAAGGTCAGGGGTCGGTTGGTGTTAATATCAAGTACAACCGAGTGGTGGCGCCACAGGAAGCTGAGATCTTACATTTAACATGTCAAGAGCTTAAAGGTCACAAGAACAAAGTGGAAATATTTCCGGTGTGAACTCTAAATGTTATCAAACTGAAACAGGATTAAATTGTAATATTTGGAGGGAAAAGTCAAACTATTAAGTGTAAATGTCGCCAACTACGTTTCTCAAAATGTAAACACGCACAGCTACGTCACTTCCGGTGCCTCCTCCCGTCAGCCCGCAGCTTTAAACGTCCACAGTGTTACGACTGATTATGAATATACAGTTTGTTTCTGACGTCAGTGACCTCGGGTAGATTAGATCGATTGATCGTCACAGTCGCCGGAGCACATAGATGATAAAATCTCGTCGATAAACAAACCACGCTCGTGCTCTTACTTCTCGATCCTAGGCGCGCGCTTTTTCAGCATCTTCTTCTTCAGCTTCTTCCGGTCCTGGTTGTAATCAAACTTCTTCCTCTTGCTGGACTTTTTAGCTTTCGGCATGTTTGTGTTTGAGTCGTTACCACGGGACAGAGACGCGTTAGAGGCAACGTGCTGCGACGGGAAGCCAGGGAAAGACGACTTCCGGGAACTTCTTCTTCGTCGTGTGTGATGGCGGTGCGCAGTTCACTTGTTGTGCATGTCGCCACCTGCTGTATCGGAGTTTGCAGTACGGTAACAATGATGAACGTTGATCCAGACGCCATGTAAATGTGTTTTTAATGTCTTATATATCACCGTCAAGCTTTAGAATGTTCTGGATTAGAGATTAACATATTGCATTGTGGGTTAGGATCTTGGGGATGTATATCTTAAAAAATTGCACAAATGTATTTACACTAAAACAGCAAATGCTAAAGAAAAGGTCAAACTCCACGTCTACGCCTCAGCTGATGAAGAGGAGGCGGAGGAGAGCTGTGAGGGCTTCATGAGGGAGTTCATGATGGTTGAGAAGAACTTGGCAATGGGGTTTCTCTTCCTTTCACCCATTTTCAGGAATTTGATGACAACATTTTGTAAAGTTGGGTTATCTGAGTCCATGATGAGCTCCAGCTGCCGCCGGGCTGAGTACTCACGCCCCAGCTCCCGGACCACAGCCTTGCTCAGCTTCTTCTTGCTCTTGGTGATGAAGGTTTGAGAGCTTATCTGTGAGGAGATCTTCTCTGTGTGCCGCCTGATGACCTTGTTAATAACCATCCAGTCCATAGAGGTCCTGTTCATGTTATACACATACTTCATCACATACATCAGCATCAGTCTGATGAACTCTCCAGCTGTCGTGCTCTTCTGACTGTCACACTCCGCTGAAGGCTTTGAAGAAGCTACAGCAGAGCAACCAGCTGATGGAGACCTGTCACCACTCAGGTCCTCAACTTGGTCCTCTGTTTCTGGGATGTCTGTGTCTCTGTCCTCCATTGTCTGCTTGTCCTCATCTCCACTCTGAGGCCTCATCTCCAGATACGTGTAGGGCTGCAGGTTCTCATCCTCCTCCTCCTCCTCCTCCTCCTGACTGAGAGGACTTGGCTCCTGCTCTCCAGCTGCTTTGCTTCTTGTACCGGAGGTTAGTCTTGAGCACTTGCAGGTCCTTAGTTTCATGCATCTCAGTACTCTGGCAGCTCCTCCCACCATCTTATGGTAGATTTGGAGTTTGGGAAAGTCGTATGTTCTGTGCCAGTACACGGATGGCAGACGCATCATCATGGCCAGATTGAACCGGACGTTGTTTGTGATGGCCATTGCCAGGTCCAGACAGAGGTCATCAAAAGAGGCGCAGACCTCAGTGTAGGTTTGGTGGCCCAGAGTGTCCCGGATGGATGATGCGGAGTGAAGAGGAGGAACTTCTATCATCCGATGATCCTCCTCACATTCATCCATCAGGAGTAGTTGGGGCTGCGGTGCCTTGCTCACTTCCACACGGGAAGGAGGAGGAGCCCGGAATTGCACCGGGAAACATCAAACAAACATCAAAACAAACCAAATTTGAAAGTAAATTTAAGAATGAGCTGAGCGAGGAAAAAATAACTACAACGATTGAACAAAAAACAATGAAAACAAAGATTAAGTCCGAGCAAGGAACAGCAAGAAAGATCAAGTCAGCCTTTGACCTCAGGAGGGCGCTGTGGCCTTCTAAATGTGAGGGCCGTAGAGTTTGCATCCGCCGTGATAAACAGTCTGATGGTTTCATGTCATCAAAACAAATCTGAGCAAAAACAAGGTGCTGACTGGAACCCTCATCATCATCCTCATCATCAGTAATAAAATAATGGTTACAATCAACATCATTTCTGTAGTTTAATTTAAAAAGCTTTTAGACATTTTATTTTGAATAAATTAGTAAATCTACATACAGCTGTCTTGAGTGAATGTCACATAATAGTTCTGTTGTTGTTCTGTACAGTAATGTAAGAAACACTCTGCCCGGTGCCTTCATCAGTACCTTTATTTGGAATTAGTCACCGGAAGTCAGATTTTGCTGACTAACTTTTTAGCTACTTTGAAAATCCTCTCCGGAAGTTGGCATTGTCGCTAGCTTGACCTGAATTTACCGGCCGAAGTAACCGAGAGTGAGGAAAGACTTTTACCGCCGCGGCTGCGTTCGTCCCGTAACCGCACAACTACGAACCATTTAACGAAACAACGGCCGCGACCGTGACCGACGGAACCGAACCCGTGAGCTGCGAAAGAGAGAATTCCTGCTTCCAAGTTCTCCACCGGAGCTCAGCGGCGCTCGTTAACGTGCTGCTGGCGGCTAGCATCGGTCACCGCAGCTAAACATGGTGGCCTGTAGGCAACAAGGAGAGGAGGAAACCAGTCCCGTTTGGGAATTCTAAGGGTTTCTACCCGGACCCGCACGGCCCGCACGGTGAGCTGTAGACCTCTACGGGCTGCTCCAAGCTTTCTTTCGGAGCTTCGTGGACTTGGTGCCGAGGCTGGGTGTGTGTTTACGCTCAGACGGAGCAGACGAGCGGCTCCGCTGGTGCCCGTGAGCCGCCGGGTCGCTGTAGTTTCCTCCGGCGGCTGGAAGTTTGGGGAAAGTTGCAAAAACATGTTAACGGTCCTCCAGAAGCCCGGGAAGTAGCAGCGCCGCGGTGTTTTCGCTCTCGTCACGGTGGAAGCGGATGAGTCGGTGAACAAGTGCAGCGGCCCCCCTCGCCCCCCCCCCCCCCCCCCCTCCGCTCGGCCCTGCTGCCTCTGTGGATTATTATGGATTTTCAGGATCCTGATGGACTAACTCACACCGGGATCTGGGAATAAGAGATGTGTGTGTGTGTGTGTGTGGAGGAGAGGATGACAGAGCAGAGCGATGGTTTCCACTCGTTAGGATTCTGAGCAGAGAGGATTAATTTCATGGAGACTCGCCTGACATGCCAAGGAAGGAGTTGCCACTACCTGAGGGTTGGGAGGAAGCCAGAGACTTTGATGGGAAAGTTTACTACGTCGACCACATTCACCACTGCACCAGCTGGATCGACCCCAGAGACAGGTAGGGCCCTGACCCCTGACCCCTGGCCCACACGCTGCTCTTCATCTCATGTGTAAATGTGTCGCAATTGATTTTCTTATCCCCTAAATTGCGATGCATTTTTTGACTTCTTGAACAAATATTTAAATTTCGAAAATATTTCTCGAAATTAGAAAAATATAAAAAAAATTCTTTAGGGTTTTGAACATTCAGATTCTTCTAAACTTTATTTGAATTCTCTAAAGATTAGTAATTCTAATACATTTAGTTTTTTCCCCTCATCATTCATTCCTCTTGCTCTATATTGATCTTAAACTGGATTTATTTACCTTATTTAAATCTCCTGATTCCTTGTAGTTTTTCTAAATATTTAATTTAGCATATGTTTCCATGGAGATCCGTCTCACACTCTTACCATCTAATATTTAATAGCAATAATACTAAATGTGCTGTGGATCATATTTATGATATTTGATGTATGGCTCAGGCTCCACTTTAATCCATTACGTCATGGATTCAGGCTCATAGGTGATTGAGCTTAGTTCATCCAGGCCACATGTTCCCCCAGAGTGCAGGTGGCAGAGGAACAGAGCGGCCTGCTGGTTTACATTCCTGTAAGAATGTGTGTGTGACGCTCCATCTCTGTCCTCCTGTGTGATGTGTTCA
>NW_027467325.1:5000-7500 GCF_046128005.1 Genypterus blacodes | reverse complement strand
CTCCTTTCTCCTCTCCTCTCCTCTCCTCTCCTCTCCTCTCCTCTCCTCTCCTCCTCCTTTCTCCTCTCCTCTCCTCTCCTCTCCTCTCCTCTCCTGACCTCTCCTCTGCTTCCTCTCCTTCCTCTCCTCTCCTCCTTTCTCCTCTCCTCTCGTCTCGTCTCCGCTTGGAAACTGGAGGGTTGCTGGTTCGAGTCCCTGCCGAGGTGCCCCTGAGCAAGGCACCGAACCCTCAATTGCTCCCCCCTCTGTAACTTACTGGGTGGTAATGTAATGTAAGTCGCTTTGGATAAAAGCGTCTGCTAAATGCTCGTAATGTAATGTAATGTCTGAGATCAACCAACAGGGTCAGGCTCAGCTGCGTCAGGCTCAGCTGCATGCGTGTGTGTGGGCGGGCGATGAGGGGAATTCGGGGAGATGAAGAGGGGAAACTCCTGCTGCCGCTCTGCCAGGGAGCACAGGCAGAGCGGGGGGAGTCCAGAGGCAGCAGAGCGTCTGGACTCTGCTCTATACAGAAGCTCAATCAGTCATATAAATATGTATGAAATGAATGACTGATTACTTTCAGTGTAAGCACCAAGTCACATAGAGCGGCTCTTTGTGCCACATGTAGAGGTTGCAGGGTGTGCAGCCGCTCTACTGGCCTTGTGAAGCTCTGTCTCTGCCGCTCTGCCGTGTGTGAGAGGAGCACACACAGAGCAGCTCTTGTTCTCTCTTCCTCATTCTCTCGTCCTCGCCCCCTCCCCTCCCCCTCCAGGAGGAATGTGGACAGACCTGTTCACGGGGACGCATGCTTGACTCCATGATGACGAGGATCACAGAGCTGCTGCTGCTGTGTCGCTCTGCCACAGCCTCTCACCTGACCCTCTACCTGGGCTCATAGAGGGGATGTAGAGGTTCAGATGTTGTGTCTGTGTGAAGAGGATCAGGAGGGGACCAGGTCTGGGCTCCGATGCTGTTCTCTGTAGTTGCCAGGGCTGTTGCTATGGTACCCTGAGAACTTACCTGGTGGTTGCTAAGGGATTCTGGGGAGGAAAGACAGTCTGTAGATTTATGACCCGGCCCACCGGCCTGCATGGTTCTGTTCAGAGACAGAGCCTCGAGTGAGGAAGGAGGGCAGGGCTGAGGAGGGGAGGGAGGGAGGGAGGGAGGGAGGTGTGATTCCCTCCCTCACTCCAGCTGCTGCGGGGGTGGAGGTGCCCTTGAGCAAGTTGCCTTCTCTTTCTGTTCACCTGTCTGTGGTCAGAGGCTCTCAGGTGTCTCACAGCTCACTTTACCTCATCACAACCAGTCAGACAACATCAACCCCCTGAGATCAATCAATAAAGACAGGGCTGCCTACCTCTCTAAAGCTGACCTCTGTCCTCTGTCCCTGTCTCCCTCTGACCTCTGACCTGCAGGATTGACCAGAAGGTTTCCAACAACCTGTATGGCTACAAGCTGCAGGAGGCTCAGGCCATCCTCAGCGAGGTGCGCACCATCCGGGACGCCATCAACGCCAGGGAGAAGGAGAAGCAGGAGCTCATGCAGGTAAGGGGAGGAGGAGGAGGATGAAGACTAACGTGTGTGTAACGTGTATGTAACGTGTGTGTAACGTGTGTGTAACCTGTGTGTAACCTGTGTGTAACCTGTGTGTTACGTGTCACAAATCACAACACGGCTCAGTGATATCAGGCCGTCTGCACACACACACACACACACACACACACACACACACACACACACACACACACACCAGTCTACGTCACTCATGTTTAGGGTTTGGAGATGGATGAGTGACAGGAGAACGACTCCAGTAAACTCACATGATGCTTCCTGCTCAAGGGAACGTAGGAGGAGGAGTCAGAGGTCACAGGTCAGAGGTCAGATCAGCTCAGGAAGCCATGGACAGATTCACCATCTCAGTGTAAAAGGAGAAGAGAAGGAGGGGAGAGGACAGAGGAGAGGAGAGAGGAGAGGACAGAGAGGAAGGGAGAGAGGAGAGGACAGAGGAGGGGAGAGGACAGAGGAGGGGAGAGGGGGAGAGGACAGAGGAGGGGAGAGAGGAGAGGACAGAGAGGAAGGGAGAGAGGAGAGGACAGAGAGGAAGGGAGAGAGGAGAGGACAGAGGAGAGGAGAGAGGAGAGGGGAGAGAGGAAGGGAGAGGAGAGGAGAGAGAGGAAGGGAGAGGGGAGAGGACAGAGAGGAAGGGAGAGAGGAGAGGACAGAGGAGGACAGAGGGGAGAGGAGAGAAGGAAGGGAGAGAGGAGAGGACAGAGAGGAAGGGAGAGAGGAGAGGAGACCCCCTCTGACCTGACAGCTCCATCCATCTGCAGCTGACAGCTCACACACACACCTCTGTCTCTTCGTGTGTGTGTGTGTGTGTGTGTGTTGTGTGTGTGTGTGTGTGTGTGTGTGTGTGTGTGTGTGTGTGTTTCAGTGGATTCAAAGCTTTAATCTGCCCTTACAGAGCAGCACATGTAGGTCAGGTGTGTGTGTGAGTTTGAACCAATAGGAGCGACTC
>NW_027467324.1:17500-47500 GCF_046128005.1 Genypterus blacodes | reverse complement strand
GTTCAGGCATTCATTACTCTGAGGGAGTGAAGCCAGCATGAGTGTGTGTGTGTGTGTGTGTGTGTGTGTGTGTGTGTGTGTGTGTGTGTGGTTTTCAACACCCCTGTTCTTTCATTTAACATTGGGCTCTTTGACACATGTCACCTTAAGTTACCTCATTATATTAGCTGCACTTATTTAGTAACAGAGGAGGATGAATGTAGGGAATTGATTTAATATTGATCAAATGTGATCAATAGATTATGTACGAATGTAATAAAAAATAAATAAATGGACTATAATCATATGAATTGATCAGTGACGTGTTTGTGTTCTCTCTGCATTATTGATCTTGAAGCTTAGATTGGAGTTTGACCTCACTTACTTTGGGCTCTGAGGGAGGTCAAAGGTCAGAGTTTCTGTCTGCAGCCAAACCGCTGACTGAAAGTGACACGTGTGATTTTTTGCTTCTGGTTAAAGGAAAAGATGACAAAATCCAGAGGGACGAGGCTGTGGGAACGCTGCAGTCTGGAGGAATCCCAGATCTGGGAAAATGAGGGAAAGCTGTGGTCCAAATGGATTCTGTGGGTCTTGGTGTGTTCGCCGGGCCGGTGGCAGCAGCGAGGGTCCGTATCCAAAGAGACGGTCGTTATTTTCACTTCAGGGGGAATAAATGAGCGCTGTCAGGCTGAGGAATGGCGGCGTCTCCTCTGCAGTGGAATCAGGAGGTCTGCTGGTGCGTCTGCTGGAGCGCGCCCTGATGGATTGTGGGATCTGGCTCTGATTTCACGCTACGCTGGCATCCACTCATCCCCCGATCCCTTTGTTATTCTGGAAACGGGTAATAAACAGGCGTATAACTGACATACATGCATGCATTCACACGCACGTCCTGGCTGCAGCTCGGCGCTCTTCATCACACTTCTGCTGCTGCTGCTGCCTGCTGGAAACTCCAGAAACAAAACACACAGATCTGCAATTACAGCACAACCACCATGTTTATGACTAATGAGCAGGGGTGCACATACGTGTTTTTGGTTGGCAAGAACACGTTTACTGTGTCTCCGTCCCGACCGTCCCCTGTATCCTCACCCCATCCATGTGTCTGACCTGAAGCTGTGACTCCAAACCTGATGGCAGTGACGTCATCATGGACCGTGTTGTCTCTGTAAGCTGTAACCCTGAGGCAGCATGAGGAGCTGCAGCCTGCTCAGATCTGCTACTCTCTGTTATTTAGAGGAACAGACGCACGATGATGATGATGATGCTGATTATTATTCATGCAGGACCACAGGAAGTGCTGTGATTTCTGTTCCTCAGCCTGCCTGCACCCCCACTGTCCTGCCTGTCAGCACGACAACAGGCAATGAGACAAGGTGCTGAAACACACACACACACACACACACACACACACACACACACACACACACATATACACACACACACACACAGGACCCCACAGAGCACACACACACACACACACACACACATACACACTGTGTGGTCACATGTACATCTGCACAGGTCTGCTTGTTCAGAACACACACAAAGTTTAATGTGATGGACAGGAGGAGAGAGAGAGAGAGAGAGAGAGAGAGAAAGAGAGTATCCATATTCATTCTCTTCCATTCCTCCTCCAGGGTGAAACATGTGTCCCTCCTGTCATCACATCACAGCCTTTGATCTGATCTTTGATCTGATTGGCCAGCTGAGGTCACCTGATGTCACTGGGCTGCACTCATTGGCTCCCATCGCTCCACATCAGGCCTCAACACCTTCAAGGATCGAAGGAACATTTTTGCTAAAATCTTCATCATTGTACTGAATAATGATCCACCATTCTTCCTCTTCCGCACGTGACAATCAGAGAGAGGAGGAAGAGGAGGTAGAGGAGGAAACAACATTCAGTGTTGCTGAACTGTCAGGTAGCCTTGCATGCTCACACATACACACAAGCATATAAGTTCACACACACTCTCTCTCTCTCTCTCTCTCTCTCTCTCTCTTTCTCTCTCGCTCTCGCTCTCTCTCACACACACACACACACACACACACACACACACACTCACAGAGCTCAGTAATGAGATCCAGATCGTCCTCGGGGAAGCAAACGCTGCTTTACACTAAATACTTTGTCCTGAATGTTTATTATGTTTGTGAGGCTTCAGGCCAAAGAGGGAGCACTGCACACACACACACACACACACACACACACACACACACACAGACACAACACATCACGCGTTTGTGTTCAAGACCAACTACATCCATACATCTGCTCTTCTTCTGTTCATCATTATGTCCATCCATCATCTGTCCATCAATCCATACCTCCATCCATCCATCTGTCCATACGTCAGTCTATCCATCTGTCCATCCATCCATCCACTTGGGTGGTGGACGTCCTGTGGACTCCACAGGCCTAAGATGTCAGAGGAGAGATCCTGTCTTTCAGCATCAGGATCCACACACACACACACACACACACACACACACACAAACACACACACAGACACACACAGACACACACACACACACACACACACACACACCTTTGGCCTCAGTCTCAGCTCCCCCTGATCTCCCATCATGCTCTGCCTGGGTGTATTATGACAGGTGGGCTGTCGGTCGCCACCAGCCGGTCTGTGTGTGTGTGTGTGTGTGTGTGTGTGTGTGTGTGTGTGTGTGTGTGTGTGTGCACTCACATGTAATAGATGCACACGTTTTGAGAAGAGGAAGATGAAGAGGAGAAGGAGGTGAAGAAGGGGAGACAGGACAAGTGAGAGGAGAGAAGGAAGGCAAAGTTATTGAGTAGTTGAATTAAAAGAAGAGAGTAGGCAAAGAGAGGAAGAGAGGAGTTCATAATCAATAACATCAAACGGTTATTTTCTACATATCACTGATAATAATCTGCAGTGGCATCAAGCGGAGGAGAAAGGATCCAGCTGCTCCGAGTCAAAGGGTTCAAGTCCCGAGTCAGAGGTGTGAAATCTTCAGGTCACATGACTCCAGTGGGCTGCAGCTCTGTGGTGTAAACCTCAGAGGGATCTGAACCCAGACAGAGACTCTGAAGCTGGAGAAGAAGAGGAGACCAGGGACTGGAACCTCTACTGGGTGGCCAGGAAACAGGAGCCCAAGGTTCAACACACACACACACACACACACACACAGCAGAGAGCAGCCATCGCCCAGCAGACACACACTCATCTCCCCTCACCGGGCGTGAGAGAACAAACCGGCGCTGGACCGTCAAGCGAGCGCCGTCGCCTGAGGAAACCATGATGAATATGGAATCATCGTCCGTACGTTCTGCTGCAAACGCAACCAGATGCACGAGGTGGAGGCCAGAAATCAGCAGCAGATGTTGGTAACCTGCAGGAACCAGAGGTCCAAACATGCTGTAACCCTACCCAGCATGCAACATGATGACATGAGATCTGCAGGTATGGAGATCTGCAGCTGCTGAAGCAGCCCAACGTACTGGCACAGTTAACGGAGGAGGCAAAGAGGAAACCACAGGCGTTTCTATGACGATGGAGGGAGGGAGAGCGTCACCACGTGTCTTCCTCCTCCGTGTGTGAAGCTACATGCCGGTCAACCACACTGGAGACCGCTCACAGCAGAAATAACTGAAAACTATATCATAAAAGAGCTCAAAGGACTCCAACTAATATTATTAAAGCTGCTTATGGCCATAATGAATAATCAACAATATTAGAATATAGTGAAAATCGTTCAATACATCTGTTTCTAAATATATTGATCATCATATCTGAAGTTTACAGCACAGGTTTACGTCGCGATAGACACTAAAGGAAAAGGCGGTATTTTTGATTTTCTGTCTTTTGTCCTTCCAAAGCCGCCGTAGTGTGACGTCACATCCAAGATGTCGCTCCCCGGTCTGGCTCACCCGCGGCTCCTCTGCAGGTTCTCCCTCACCTTTAGCTCGCACCGAAGGCTCCTGTGCGACCACAAGATGGTGAAGAAGGTGAGTGCTGCTTTACACGTCAGTCTGAGCCGCGGAGGGGTCTTTATGAGGAAATATGGCGCCGCTCCTGTGGGATTCTCTGCACATTTACGCGTTTGTCTTATTTCAAACGCGTACTAAGTTTCTGCGTTTATCTCTTTAAGCTGTCCGACACGTTTTAACTCATTTTAGCGGAATGACGTGGAGAAATACTTCAAGTTATGTTAGTGACAGTTTCACAGAGATGTAAGCGCAGCGCTAGAACAGTGTAGGGCGCTGTTGTGTTACCGTGTTAACTAGTGACCTCACGGTTACGTGTGGCGCGTGCGTCACTCCGGCGGCTCAGTTGTTCAGGCTAACGGCACCAGGTGGCGCGGACACTCCCTGAGAGAGCACACCTGCGCTCCTGGGTTGCCAGGTCCGTGAGATAAAAGAGGGCGAGAACTTCAAATCATATAGGAATGTTACTATGGAAACAAGCTCCAAAAATAAACCGTAACAATCAGTACAGGCAGAATTGGAAACATGGCTGTGTCTTTATTATATTGATAACTCTTCTTCGGTTTCTGATGGTGAGATCTCCAACAAAAAGTGAATATGTTTGATTAATGAAGTTTATTCATTGAATTATTGTTCTTGTTTAGTGTTTGTAGCCGTTGGGACTCAGCTAACAGCGATGTGTCATCTTTTAAACCTGAGATTCTCAAAGACCAAACATGTTGAGATGATTTAGTTTGTCCCCATAAAGGCCTTTTATTGTCCTTCAGTCATTAAAAGCAGAATAGAAACCATGTGAATGTGTGTTCTGGAGCTTTGGACTCGTGTGAAACTTTGACCAGCAACATTTGTTTGTGATATTTTCAAGTAAAGTCTCAAACTACAAATGGAATTCAGATGTTTGTGTAAAACGTTTTATCAAAAACACAATAATAAGAAAAGTGTGGAACGTTCTGGCACATTGATGAAACACTTTTATTATTTCAAATTCTTATTATTAGCTCTTTTTATTGCATTATAGCCATATGATGATGATGGTGGCTGTACAGATGTGGTAATGTGTGCATTTGTCTTTGTCGACACTCTCACACACACTCACACTGCTGCTTCTCAATGGCTCTGTGAATTTCCTTCTTATTTTTGACTGAATACTTAACTGTGTTGGCATTCTGGGTTCTTTTGCCCGTGATAACATCAGGAGAAGCAAACTGGGGCTTTAATCTCCTAACATTGGCAGAATATTTACAATGATCAAAGTCCAGGCGCCTGGCTTGTACCCACACTCTGCCCTCTAGAGGCCAACCTGCAGTATTACAGTAGGAGTCAATGTTTTACGTTTGTGTTTGTAGCCTGAACTCTATTACAACGTTGTTTGTACATTCCAAACATTCCAAGCACAACAACGCCAGCTGGTGAATTTTTGAGGAAACAAAAAAGTTCCGAGGTTCTTAAATGAAGGAAACCTCCCTGAAACTGAGTCCTAGCAGCGGGAACAATCTGGCGGCCGTGTGCAACCCAAACACGCCTTTACTCTTTTATCGTGGCTGCTGAGTTTGTCGGTTTATTGTTCTCTAAACATCGTTCCTGTATTTCCCCTCTCTAAGTCCTTTAACACGAGGATTCTAGAAACGCTGCTATAAATCAGCTTAGGCTGTCCTGTGAGTGCCTCAGTGAACTAAATTGAGTGTTAAGGCAAACAAGGGTCCCCGGGGACACGTGGAAGTGCGTTTCACTACAACAACCTTGCTAATTATGGCGGCGTTCTTGCTGTACGTTGCAGACCTCACTTATCTGCCCAGAGCCTCACAGGTTGATGTAGGAGCTGCAGCGTGTAATAAGGGCCGCGTGGTGTTTCAGCAACGGTATGCACGTACACCGCCGCCCCGTCTGTATTTGTTTAAGGCAAAGTCTCAGGAGAGGCGTGCGTGTTCAGAGGGGCGGGGGCTAGGGGGGGGGGCGGCACTCCAAAGCATTGCAGCGGTGCTTCATTACCAGCAATAACATCAGAAATGAAGTGTTGGTTTTCATTTGTTTTAATTTTCTCCAAATGTGGACGGCTGGGCGCAAACACCAGCGCGCTCACAATGCCCCGAGGTGTGATGTACGTCAAACCAGAAGCTTCTCTGCCCTGGAAAATGTTTTTAAAGGAAACGCGGCCTCAGAGGGCTGATAGAGAGGTGAAGTGAAGGCTGTGGCACTTTTCGGTGGAAACGTTTCTGCTTCTACCAGCAAATGGAATCAGTTCAGTGCTTCTCAAACTTTGCGGCGCGTCCTCCCTGCGTAGGGGCGTTGCATGGGAGTGGGCGTGCAGATGGCTTGTGTGACCCATGGAAACCTGCCTGAACCCATCTGAGCTAAATCAAGACATACTGAACGATCTTAAGTGTGAAAGTTCCAGATTTATTACTGCAGCTCTCCTGAAATCTATTATGTATTGCATGTGATGCTGACTGGCAGACGGAGCTCCATAGACCAAGAAAAATGTGTGCAGTGTGCAAAGTGCTTTATTTTGAGCTGGTCCGTACCTGTAGCTGCGCTGTGGGGTATACTCCCTGTTGGTAAGCTAGCAGCCAGCAGGGGGCAGCAGTTTGTCTGTAGAGGTGAATTCAGCTGCTGTTGCGTTTGTTTGGAACTGAATCTCCTTTTCTCTCCACGCGCTCGCGCTCGCCGTTGACCCCCCCCCCCCCCTCGCCTGTGGTCTTCTTAATGGCTGAAATCCGTCATCTCAGCCTCCAGCTCCAGGAAAGAGGAAGTGACTTCTAATTTGCTTCCCTGTCCTCCTCGGGCTCCCACATTGACTTACTCGGGTGTCAGTTAAAACCATTAGAGCTCCACATGGGACAGAGCAGCCAGAGCGCCGGGGCAGGAGGGGGAGGGGGGGCCAGACCTCCCATTTGGGGATGTTCATTAACTGCTCTATTTATTTTCAACTGTCAGAAAGCCCCATAATGCTCAGCGGTCCCCTCGCTCTAATCAGCTCTGTCATGCTGGTCGTCACGCGTTTCTCACACATGTCAACGTATGGGCACTTTATATTTGTGTGTAAATACTGTAGCTAAGTCCAATTACAGGATCAGTCAGTTCTGGCCGTGTGTGCATAAGGGGGCGCCTGGGATACCCGAGGAGCCGCCCCCACGCCACCTTGACCCCGTGCCACCTTGACCCCGCGTCACCTTGACCTGCGACGCTCTGCTGCCTTTTCTGCAGAGTGTCTGGCGTTTTTAATTAAAGCGCACAAGTATCATCTCTCTCCCGCCTGCGTGGGAGGAAGTGGCCCGACCTCAGAGAGACTGGCTGGAGTGTTACCATAACTACGTATTGATACATTTATGAAGTGCGTTACGTTTACTTTTCGCTGTGCTGCGACTTTTATGTGTTTTCGGGGAATTGTCGGTCCTCCGCTCGCTCGGCCGCTAGCTTCCCGTACGCAGAGTGAAATTAAATGTCTCCGTTGTCAACGCGGGCCGAGAGGGGAGCGGTTCGGTAAAAGTATTAAAAAGGGTTTGGAGGCAAGAAGAAGTTCTGCCATCAGCGTGTTTATGTAACGGTGAGAGAAGTGAAATCTAAACGAGCTCGTCTTCACTTTCCCAGCTGGTCTGCACGTGCTGGACCCGACACTTTGTGGGCTCGCTGCCATGCAGGCTAACTGCTCTGGGGTTCAACAGAGCTGCACTTATGCAACAGCTTCTGTCAGTCACATCGGATATGAAGTGATAAAGCCTTTGACCTAACATTTGTAGCTAACAGTTAGCTTTGTGTTTGGCTAACCATCCCACATCCAAAGCTAACAGACCTTTATGATGACTCATGTTGGATGTTTGAGTCGTATTGATTATTAAAGGTGTCTGTCTTTAAGGTAACATTTGTAGCCAACACAAGTTGGATGTCGCTAAGGTTTTGGCTAAAGGTGCTTCATGATGTACTGTGTGTTGTTCTGCGGGCTAGTAGCTGCTACTAGCCCATGACATGCTGATTGTTAGCTAACTGTTGTGCTCTATATCACGCCTGCACTGACACGCTGGTTATGAGGTGATGATGAAGGTCAAATAAACGCTTTGACTTCAGCGTCAGTCAGACAGACGTTAAACAGAACGACTCGTATGTTAGTGTTGGTTAGCTGCGTTAAAGCTAAATGCTAGTAACTACCACCATTTAAAAGTACTCTCTTCTAAATTATTTATTTATGAAGTATTAGCAGTAATCTAGTGTTAAGAGTGTGAGAGTCCTTTAACTCTGTATTTACCTCAGCTTCTCTTCAGACGCTGTTATTGATCGGGTATCGGTTATCAGTGCTCGTCCCGTCCCATAGAGCAGAGGAGGAGCTCTGGCTTTTTCTTTGCTGCCGCTTCCTGTCCTGAGCGGTGCTGCTGCTCGCCGCAGGCCGCGTCTGGATCCTTCAGAAGCTGCAGCCTGTTAGAGCCGGAGCCCCCGCCTGGTTATTTTTGGAGCACCGGCGGGCCCTGTCTGCGGGGAGTGCTGTTTTTGAAGGGGCTCCAGCCCCATTAATCAGCCCAGGGACCCCACGGCGTGAGCGGGCCCCGAGCCCTGGCCTGCCACACTACAGCGTTCTGTTCCTCCAGCCCGGCTCTCCGCACAGTGTGAAACTCAGAGGAACCTCATCAATCTCACCTGTCCCACACGTCAACCGCAGATTTAATCAAACGCTCCTTTTGCCCTCCCTCCGCCCCTCCTTACACACACACACACACACACACACACTCACACTCACACTCACACTCTCTTGGTGGAAAAAAGAGAATCTGGCCCAAGTCTTCCCTGGTCTCTAGTCACCCTCTCTTTTTTTCCTTCATCACTTTCTCTCTTCTTCTTTCTTACATTTCTGCAACTGATTTATTTTATTTATTAATGATTGATCTGTTTGTGTAATCTGTTCATTTGTGCAATACATGCTGATCTTTAGGAAAATGTGATCCAAACTAAGTCATATTAGTGAATTGGAACCTTTTCCTCTACATGAAGTTTAGACCTTTGACCCAGAAACAGAACATGGGATTAAATCAAATTTGTGAATGGAAACAACAGGAAGTTGCAGGTGTGTGATTATGCAGAGTGTGTGTGTGTGTAAACACCCAAAGCATGAATGGCCTTGATGGCAGGTTGACTGATGTTTAAACGTGTGTGGAAACCTAAACACAGATGAACGTATGAACAGATGATTAGATGTTGCTGTGGATTGATTCATGGCTCCGGTGCTGGTTTGTCTTTCCTCTGTGGTCGTATGCACTTGGTCTCAAGCTGTGGACTGTTTCCACTCTAAACACACACGTGACGACGGCAGAGAGGGAATACAGTAGAGTCCATTTCCTGTTCGATACCTCACTGCAGCGGCGCTCTGACGGCTGCTTGTGCTAACAGGTCCCAAAGTGAGAGAGGGAGACGGAGATGAAGAAAGACCTTTCAAGATCAGTTTCAGCATGATGCCAGTGTTAATGGGGTGTGTGGGGTGCCCGGGACTGAAGAGGAACACTGGGTCCTGTGTGTCTGACGCCCAGCGGGAGAGTGAGGGAGCAGCCGCCCCCCCTCCCCTTCTCGGCGCTCCACGGGCCGGGTCTGATCTGGAGAGCTTCGCCCGGGCCCACAAAGAGCCGATGGTGACTCGCAGCGGGGCGAGCGGCGGCGCTCCCACAGGCGGCTCGAAGAAGTGTTGAAATTGGCACGGCGAAGCGCCGGTGACCATCGGGCTCGCTCATCAGCCCCTAGGTGAGAAAGATGTCAGTGGGCCACTCCAGGACCGCCAGGCTCTGATATGATGTATGAGCCCTGAGAAGAAGCCCAGAACACATCTGAGAAGAGAAATGTGCCGTTTCACAAGTCAGAGCTCGACCCAAACTGTGATTGATAACGCGGGCCGCTGCTTGGATGTAGACCGAGTCCTGCTGGAAGCTGAAACCGCTGAGCTGCGGCTGGAAGTCGGTAATGGCAAAGAGCGAGTCTAAACACGAGTCTCTCCCTTCCCTAAGCAGAGCGTTTCTGTTAGAGCATTAAAGGACCGAACTGTTAAGCGTCGCCCCTCTGCACTTAAGTCAGTGATCCTTGTTTGTAACTAACCGGAAAATGTGAGATGATAGAAGCTCCTGGAGCCTCCGCTGTGTGGAAATGTCTTTAACGTCGAACGGTTCTGGAAATGTATAAGTATTGGTGGTAGTTCGGACCTAAAACACATCATGAATGGAGCTCACACTCGCAACCAGGCAGATGAGACGCTCTGATCACCCTGCATGAACAGCTGACCTCAGGAAGGCTTCATGAAGTAAACAAGGCTTTTGTGACTTTACAGGGCCCAAAGAGAGAAAAGCAGTTTGCTTCATCTTGAAACATTCTTCTGGATCATTTCATTGTCTCAGTTCACAGACAAGTACAACATTCATCATCCTGTGTGAAAGTTCCAGACTTTGGAGAGAAAAGAGTTCTTCCATGGAAACCAGCAGCTCCATTGCCTTTGGAATCGTTGGTTCCAAGAGAAGAAGACGACTTTCTGTCCTCCAATGAAGTGAATCAGCTTCAGTTGATCTTTGCTTTCCATGTAGTGGTACATCTTGTTCTCTGGTCACACATTTGGTCATGATGCTGCTGTTTTGATGGGACGTCTGATGGTTTTCCTTTGGCCTTGTCTACCACGCTGGCCCTTGGTGTGAGCTGTCACATTCAGATGGACGGACACCTCCAAAGCTCTCCTGATGTTGATGTAGGCAACACGTGTGGACACAGAACGTCTATCCTGCAAATATTACCACACACACACTGACAAATGAAGGCGTATTCCCGGAAAGGTCCTGCAAGTGTGAAAACATGGCCTTTAAATGTATGTAACCTTCGAGCTGTTGGTGTTAATGTCACACACACACGGTGTGTAACACGTTTGCCATATGGCAGATGTGGATGAAGAAAGCTTTCATCACCTCAGTGAAGACGTAGTATGACAGAGTCGCCCTGTCAGTGTAAAATATGAGGAGAGAACAGCCCAGGTTCTCACGTCTCCAGAAGCGTGAGACAGAGGTGGAAAGAGACGGGAAGAGACATGAAGGGATGGAACCAAGAACGTCTTTAAAAGCTAGACGAGTCGCTGCTTTACTCTCTTTAGCTGGAGTTGGATAAGGAGACACGATGTTGTTTTATACTGAGCTTGGAGTTTCTGTTGGCTGCGGTTTTCGTCTCAAAGCGAAGGAAAACACTAAAGGGAGGAGCTACATCTCCACGGGGACAGAAATTGAATGGTTACTGTGTTAAAGGTTAATGCAACACAAGGCTGCTGCACTGACTATAACCATTCTGAAAGGTTCAGCCATGTGCTGGCAGGTGTTTCCCATCAGCTGTGATGAGTCAAACGCCTGCTGTGACATCACTGAGTAGGATGTGGCCAGGAAGCACCATCAGGCTCTTACAGGGTCCATCAGGTTCCTACTGGGTTTTACTGGGTCCTACTGGCTACTGATGCAGACAAACGCTAACAATCGGCAGATCATCGTGAAGAAACCCTCTATCATACACCATTCTGGGTCTGAAACAGCAGGATCTGGTTTAGTAGGATCTGTGGCAGTAGGACCTGGATCAGTAGGATCTGGATCTGGTGGTCCCTCAGTCCTCTTCTCTGTTATGGTGACTTAGAGGGAATGTTTGGCCTTGGTGGAGGTGTGAGTGATGTCTTTTATCATATGGGTAATCGGCTTGTTACCAATTTGATTGATTTCATCTCCAGGTTCAGTCTCACACAAAGACGTAACAAATAGAATCGAGCTACAAGCATAAAGATGTAGAAGTAAATGTACTTGTACAGGTTTAATACAGTTCATAGCAAAAGTATGTTAGCTGACATTATGTTTTATTACTGTTGGCCTTGTCTTGTAGTATTCATTACAAACATTAATTACTTTACAACACACGCTGTCTCCTCTGTCATCGTGCAGCGGCTGATTTACTCCCTGCTCTAGCTCCTCCTTCTCCTCCGCTAACTGGAGCCACACATGTTTAAGGAGACTTTCCTCCGAGCACAAGTAGCATGGAGGTGTCTGGCCAATGGCAAACGGGCGTGATGCGTGATAGCCCTGATTGCCCAGTGGCTAGTAAGCCACGGTGTTGACTCTCAATTGACTCTCGATTGGCTCAAATGACACCATTAGCATGTCTGCATGGCTAATGGCTTCCCCTCAGGGGCCCGAGCAGAGCGGGAACATGCGTTTGGCGTGTCAGCTCGAGGTGAGAACACACATGAGCCAGACTCTGGGCCCCGTCCGCACCCAAATCAATCCTGACACCTCTTAAGAGGCCCTCAGCATCAATGGCACTCCATCGCAATTACCCCCTCGGTAATGACATAAGCACCCAGTTCCTTCCTGCCTCTCTCTGGTAGGCTAGCGGCCTCCTCCCCCAGGCCCGCGGACGGAGAGTTTGCGAACCGGGGCCGGCCTCAGAGCAGCTGTTATTTGATCCCTCAAGGCCGTGAGATGGAGAAGCTCTGGGCCGCGCTGGTAACAGAGCAGCTGTTATCTGATCCCAGGGTCTCTGCAGAGCTGTCCTTCAGTCAGATCGAATGTGATGGAGCTCAGCAAGCTGTCAAGATAAGTGATTTCTCAGCAGCACACTGGAGAGGATATCCTCTGAAAGCTTCAGGGTTTAATGATCCGTTATGATAACCTTGAAGAGGGCAGCTGGGGAACACATGATTGCCAGTCAGATGTAGGTGATAACACAGAGGTGTCTGGGGATTTCGAGGGGAAAGTTCTTTTTTTTCCTTCTAAATTTGACTTTTCTGTTGAAATCTACACGTGCGACTGTTTACAACCCATCAGCACGTCTCTGATTGATCTGCTAAACACTACTGTGCTGTAAATTGAGTTCATCATTAATTTATGGAAACCAGAAATGACCACTATAAACAAACACAACATTAACTGGATGATTAAGGGGACTTCCAGGTTCCCAGAGTTAGCCTGTTAGCCTCTAGCAGAGCATCAAGCTCCCCTTACCCAGATATAGAGCTTCACAGGTCACATGAACAGAGAGGCAGAGCGGTATAGAGGGCTGGAAGTCTGCTCTACCCTGGAGCAGGCTGCTGAAATCACATCTTTACTGAATGTGAAGATATACTGTAATTGTTTTTGTCAGTTTTTGCTACTGAGTGACGAGGGACTGAACAATCTTCACTGTGAATGTGGCATCACAGAGGCCACGCCCCCTCTCTGTAGTGCAAGAGCAGGGGGAGTGGCCACAGCAAACTGGGAGAAAAGGAGAGAAAATCCAAGAAAGAAGAACAAAAATAAACCTTCCACACAGGCGGGTCGGGTCAAGACTGAGTGTGGTTGAGGTTTTGGTCCGACTCGGAACAGTCGAAGAACCAGCCAGAACCCTCAACGAGCAGGTGCAGCGGCCAAGAGGTGGGTGTCTCTGGTGCAGTGACCGGGACCTGATGCCTCATCACCTCCACACCTGGGGACTCCACCAGTTGGCTTTGGATTCGGAGGAGCCTCTGCCGGGAACTCTGAACCAAGGAGTGTGTGTGTCACCACGAGTCCGAACGCAGCGCTGCCATGAAGACGAGGAGTAAACATGGAGCAGCTCTGCACCATCTCCTGTCTCTAGAAATGAATCATCCTTCTCCCCTGGTGTGTCAGATGTTTGCTCTCTAATAGAGAAATCAGCCTGTGCAGGTTTCTGCTGACATCATGTGACAACAGAGCTGAGTGACGGAACTAGAGTTTCCATGGTAACTATAGACCGTCAGCCCGATGCGTCCTCTTCATTTCCTCTCCTGTTCTCCAGTTCAATTCGCAAAATGCCACAACCAACAAAAACATCTCCGTTCCTTGATTGGTTGAAGGTCTAGTCCCCTGTGTAACGCCATTGGTTAGGAGGAGCCGATCCGTTGTCCTGCAGGCCTGTGTGGGCTCGCTTCCCGTGACATGTGGCGCTCTGCTCGCCCTCTAATTGTTTCTCGTGGTTCAGACTTCAGCCAGCAAATCCCAGCAGAGCGGCAAGGTTGGGTTGCGTCGGCGGGTGCCAGACGAAATGAGGCGGACAGTGGCGGTCAGGCGCGGCAGAAAGGGAAATACGGCGTTTGCCCGAGGACACAAACCCCGCGCCGTTCCATCAGAGCGAGCTGAAGAGCCGCTGCCGTCTCCGTTCCAGCTCTTCAGAATGCAGCCGTTGTTGTAGCGTTGTTGATACGGCGGGCGGCGTGGCGTGCGGTACATCCGATCCTCTGCCTCCCCCTCGTCTCTCCGGTTGTCCTCGCTCCCCGCGGCCTTGCGGCGGTTTGGACAGGCGAGGGGTGTTGTCGTTGGCCCGGGAGGTGATGCATTCTTGGTGGTGGATGTGTTTGGGAGAGAACGGAGGTGCGAGCCGCGTAGTTAACGTCTCGCTAATGTTAGCACGACCGCCACAACCTGCCAAGGGTTTGAGTCCCTGCTGTCACCTCTTCACCTTCACACACTGATCACTTCTTCTCTTCTCATTTCTCTCTTCTTCTCTTCTTCCCCTCTTCTTTTCTTCCCACCACTTTTTTGTCTTGTCTCTTTGTCGCTCTCTTCTCTTCTCTTTTATATTCTTCTCATTCCTTCTGGCTTTTCTCACCTTGTCTCTTCTTCTTGTCCCTTTTCTTCTCCTCCTCCTCCTCCTATTTGTCTTTGGCTTCATGTGTCCCTGTTGTCTCCTCTTCGTCTCCAGGAGCCTCCAGCAGGTGGCCGAGTGTTCTCAGGGATCCAGCCGACCGGGGTGCCCCACCTTGGAAACTTCCTGGGTGCTCTGGAGAGCTGGGTGGCCCTGCAGAGCCGGTACCCTTCGGTGCTGTACAGCATCGTGGACCTGCACTCCATCACGCAGCCCCAGGACCCGGCCCAGCTCAGGGTCCGCGTTCTGGACATGGCGGCCAGCCTGCTGGCGTGCGGCATCGACCCAGAGAGGGCCGTCCTTTTCCAGCAGTCTCAGGTGAGGTGAGGGTCAGAGATGGTGACCACCAGACTGTGTGTGTGTGTGTGTGTGTGTGTGTGTGTGTGTGTGTGTGTCGCTCGCTAGAAAGAGAAAGAGTGTTAGAAGATTAACATTGATTGCACTTATATTACAATATTTCAGGCCATCTGTGTCCTCCCACACACACACGCACACACACACACACACACACACACACACACACACACACACACACACACACACACACACACACACACACACACACACACACACACACACACTGTTTTCCTTCTGGTTTCGCCTGGTGCCACATGTCTTGGCAGCGAGGCGACGCTGATGCTGCTCCTCTGCTCCCTGTGTGAAAATATGAGGCTGCCCAAAGAAAATACAGGACTGAGCTGCGATGAGCTGCAGCTGCAGCCTGAACGTGAAGGACATGTTGACTACATGCTAACATGTATGGATACATGTGTGTTAGCATGTAGTCAACATGTCCTGGTGTGCTGGTTTGGTTTTCCATCGACTTTTTGCAAATTTGCAGAAAAGAGTTGAAAATCCCGAATTTCAAATAAATTATTAATTTTATGCATTTGCTTTATTTACCTTAAAATTCTGAAGCACTCAAGGATTTGGACAGAACCTCAATGAATCTCTCTCTCTCTCTGTCTCTCTCTTTCTGTCTCTCCCTCCCTCCCTCTCTCTCTCTCTCTCCCTCTCCTTCCCTCCCTGTCGCCCCCTGCAGGTGTCTGAACACACTGAGCTCTCCTGGATCCTGGGTTGTCTGACCAGCATGCCTCGCTTGCGCCACCTGCCCCAGTGGAAGGTACTGACAGGAAGTCGTAGATCAAGTAGCGACCTGTTAAATGTCCGACCTGTTTGTAAGCCGTCTTCCCGGTGAACCTCGGGGCTCACATTGGCCGTATGTGGGGAGGCCTTGGTGGAGGTGTGACCCCTGTGTGAAACCCGTGCGTGTCGTAAACAGCAATCAGACCGAGCCTCGTCTCCCGTTACTCGCGGCGGTCAGATGTGTGTCATCATCAGCCGCAGATGAAGAGTGTGTGTTACACGACGCAATTAAACGGCAAATTACAGGAGGGAAGAAGAGAAACCAGACTGTTGTTTTCAAGCCAAATGTTCTATCAGACAGACTGATGATGAAGATGAAGATGCTCCCTGAGAGTAAATTACATATCTTCAGTTTCTGTTGAGGGCGGGGCCGGCTCGTCTTCGCCTTGACTCAATTATCCACACGTCTTCACTTCGCTTCACTTTAATGGCTGCAAATAAAGATCCGCCCCCTTTTTTTCCGCCCGCTCTGCATTTCTGCCGTTTACCCAGCATGCACGCTGTTTGCTCCCTCAGAGCATCCGGTCCACCTGCCGGTCCAGAGAGTTCCTGTACGCTCCCGTGCTTACGCTCGTTTCCTCCCGGCCGCCTGCCGTTTTACTGCGTGCAGCGATGGGGCCCGACACCTTTTGTTTCTCACACAGCTGAGTTCACTTCCAGTCAGCTCCGCTCAGCCGAGGCCCGTTTGTCTGAGAGTCCATGAGTCGTAAACGTGAGAACGAGTGCACACACTCCTCTCCCTCCATCCTGCTCTCTCTCAAGCTTTCTTTCTTCTTCTTCTTTGTTTTTGTTGCTGCAGATGAAGAGCAAACAGAAGAGTGACGGCAGCGTGGGGCTCTTCACATATCCTGTCCTCCAGGCCGCCGACATCCTGCTCTACCAGTGAGAGAGACCTGTGTGTGGGTGTGTGTGTGTGTGTGTGCGCGTGTGTCTGTGTGTATGTGTCACTCTACAACCAACAACATTCTATTATTGTTATTATTTTTGCATCTCTATTTATTAAGTATTATTAAAAAAGATGTAATTAAATTAATTGTATTAAATTTAGTTTTTGCTTAATACCACATTTCTGTCATTGTGCTCTAAACATACATATGTATTCAAATCATAATAATAATAACAATAACATGTGTCTAAGGGACAGAGTGAACATAGTTGTTGTGTTATTAATGTGAAATATGATAGAAGATCAAACTCACTGAATTATAATAAAGTCAAAATAAATCAAAAGTTAATTAGACTGCATGAAGTCAAACATCTCATTTAGTGTTATTATTATTATTATTATTATTATTATTATTATTATTATTATCCTATTTCCTGTTTATATGATTCACTTCATGTTTCCATGCCGTTTGTTTATATTTGATTTTATACTTCAGGTCTTCACTCAACCTGAAACATAAAACACTTCTGATCCTGCTGAGTGACAACAGTGTGTCACCGTCCTGCTCTCACACTGACCCTGTGTGCTTTGTGTCCCTGTGTGTGTGTGTGTGTGTGTGTGTGTGTGTGTGTGTGTGTGTGTGTGTGTGTGTGTGGTGCTCAGGTCCTCTCTGGTCCCGGTGGGGGAGGACCAGGTGCAGCACTTGGAGCTCGCTCAGGATCTGGCTCGCATCTTCAACAACCGATACGGAGAGCTGTTCCCTGAACCCCGCGCCCTGCTGAGTGAGGACACACACACACACACACACACACACCGATGTGCTGAGAGTCAAATCTCGTCCCGTTAAATGATCTGCGTGATAAAAGCAGAAGAAGTATTCAATCATGTGTGCAGTGCAGCTCTGATTAAAGAGTGTGTGTGTGTGTGTGCGTGTGCGTGCGTGCGTGCGTGCGTGTGTGTGTGGCGTCCCAGCTGTTTCCATTTTGGCGCTGTAACTTAGGAAACGGTGACTTGAAGACCAAAACCAAAGTTTTTGCTCATCTCAATCCTCAGGCTGCACACGAAAGGTGAAGTCCCTGCGTGACCCCTCAGCCAAAATGTCCAAGTCCGACCCCCAAACCATGGCGACCATCAACATCACAGACTCGCCCGACGACATCGCCCTCAAGATCCGCAGAGCCGTCACAGACTTCACCTCTGAGGTCACCTTTGACCCGGAGTCCAGGCCGGGCGTGTCCAACCTGGTCACCATCCACGCCGCCGCCGCCCTGATCTCAGTGGAGGAGGCGGTGCTTCAGGCCCGAGGTCTGGACACCGGAGCCTACAAGACCCTGGTGTCTGAGGCCGTCATCCAGAGGCTCACGCCCATCAGAGAAGAGATCCACAGACTCAGGTCTGACCGGGCCCACCTGGAGGCCGTGCTGGCCCGGGGGACCTGCAGGGCCCGGGATCTGGCCGCTCCGGTCCTCAAAGAGGTCCGGCAGCGGGTCGGACTCTGCTGAGACGGCGGTCGCACTGCGGGCTCAGAACGCTTGACTGTTCCCATGAAACCAGGAGGAACCTGAACGTCACACAAGAAGAGAAGCTGTCACGTGTTCTTCTACATGTAGCGTGTCTGAAGCGTGTGCTCACCTGATTCACCTGTGAGTGTGTCTGCTGCTTACATCTGTGTGGTTTCCCTGACAGCGGTGGGCTTAAGCATCCTGTTCACCTGAGGGGCGTTTAAGTCCTGGGCTGAGTCTGAACTCTGTGACTCCTGCTCTGACTCCCCTCAGCTCCTCCTCACGTCTGATGAAGAAGAAGAGTCCAGCATCACACACACACACACACACACCTGAACGCAGAGGTAAAGGCTTTGATCTGAGCACTGAGGTGATGGGGTCCAGGTGATGGGGGTCCAGGTGATGGGGGTCCAGGTGATGGGGGTCCAGGTGATGAGGGTCCATGGGGTCCAGCTCAGTTCACACTGTTTCACTCTGCAGGGGTTTAAGGAATAAACATGTATTGTGTAGTGTACTTGTGTTGTGTTGTGTTGTGTTGTTTATCTCTGCACCTTTTACAGTGGAGATGTTTTGGTTTAATGAAACGTTCGACGAGCTGAGAGGCCGAGGTGAGTGACACACACACACACACACACACACACACACACACACACACACACACACTCACTCAGGTCTGGTTCTGTCAGCTGATACTGTAACCTTTTGTTGTCTCTCCACTTCCTTTCCTCTTTCCTTCCCTTCCCTTCTCTTCCTCCCCTCCTTTCTTCCTTCTCTTCCTTGTTTTCCTTCACCTTCTTCCCCTCCGTCCTCTTTTAGTCCTTGCACTTCTTTCTTTCTCTTTCACATTCCTCTGTTTGAGTTTGTCTCATTTGTTACTCGACTGCTGTTTTATTCCTCAGGTCTGTCTGTCTGTCTGTCCCTCTCTCTCTCCCTCTCTCTCTCTCTGTCACACTCTCTCCCTCAACACTCTCTCCCTCCCTCACTCTCTTCCTCTCTCTGTCTCCCTCTCCCTGTCTCTCGCTCTCTCTGTTGCTCTCTCTCTCCCTCCCTCTCCCTCACACACACACACACACACAGGTTTGGTTTTCCATGTTTGTTCAGGCGCTGCAGTTTGTTTCTTAGCAGTTTTTTTCTAAATATAAATAAATAAAATAAGCAGTCGGCAGTATAAATAAAGGAAAGTGCGTGTGCGTGTGTGTGAGAGAGAGAGTGTGAGTGTGAGTGTGTGTGAGAGCAGCTGGACTTTGACACAATGGCTGCGGTGTAAATTCGCGGGATCGAACGTAAAAACGTAACTCAGCCGTTTTACGCGCAGGACCTAAAGGTTTAACGGCGCCGTAATAAAAACGTTATTTTAATGAATCATAGTCTCTGGAAACAGAACCAGAAGCGGAAATGAGACTTTTTTCCATCTTCAGCTTCAACATTCGGGAAGCCAATAAATCTAAAGCCAATAACCTGCGAGCACGTGACCGGAAACACGCTCACGTTCATAGCGCTGAAGTGTGGCGCGTTATGCAAATGAGCCGCTTCAGGCTGGATATGAGCTTATGATCTCATTATACAAAGTCTTTATACTATGTTAAATATTATATTATTAAGTCTTAGTGTACAAAAATAATAGATTCAAACAAAAACATATTAAAGCTCCGCTCTTGTGGATGTGGACGTTCATGTTTATGTAGTTTCTTCTTCGCGTCTCTCTCCCTCTCTCCCTCTCTCCCTCTCTCACAAACACACACACACACACACACACTCACTCACTGGACCCGCATCTCATATTTTTTCTTTAAATCTTGAGGAAACATCCTTTATTCACTTTCTGTGTTTTTCAGTGAAGTTATATTTCAGAAGTCACTCCACGTTTGTTTGTTTTTTTGCTTGAATACTTTATCATGTTACTTCCATGAGTTTTTTCCTGAAGATAAAATATTTTAATTTTTTATTCTTATAATTTCCCTGAAGAGTTAAATGTTGATGTTTTTTTTCTATGACGTCACTAAAGCCTACAACTAAAGAGTTAATTTGACATAAATAAATAAAAACGATGTGCATCTTGACCTTAACCTCAGTGTGTTTTGACTCAAACTAGCTCTTTGTTTAATGAAGTTATGAATCTTAACTTTATGTTTCATTCAGAACAAAATGTGAATGACCTTGAGTTTGATTCAGAGGTGAAAGAACACAAACACACACAAACAAGAACAAACACACAATCTCTCTGTTTTATTTCTTACACCCTTCTCCTAAATCTTATCTTTATTTTCTCTGCATTAGAATCAAACATGAGCTCAACCCGTTATTCAGTTTAATGAGACAGATTCAGACCAAAATGCTTATTAGACATTTAAATACAGATGTTAATAATTCAATAGATGTTAGTTTGTTTATCATTTCAAATAGATATTTTAGAGATAAGAATTGTTATAAAAATAGAATAAATAAGATCATATTTATGTGTGTGTGTGTGTGTGTGTGTTCAATCATTCATTCGCTTTATTTGAATTAAAATTAGGCAACATTCGTGTTCAAAGCTGAAAAAGTTTAAATGACTAAAAGAGGAAAATCAAATTGAGCCAAAGAAATCAGAACATTTCGCTTCGTTTGTTTTTATTTTAGAGGTTGAATCATTTTTGCGTCTTGCAGGTGAAGATGATGTGAAGGTGAAGCTCCATGTGATCGAGTCTCCTCGCTGCTGCTTCCGGCTCCATCCGCGGCTCGCGCGTCCTCGCTCCGTGACCCGCGGGGTCAGGGGTCAAAGGTTGGCCTCCAACTAATTGAATTGTTTGTTTACTTTCAAACATTTGTATTTATTGACTTAAACATTCAAGCATTCTTTGTGCTTCGAGACTAAATTGAGGCGCGATTTAAACTAAACTATCTTTGCTTTAACGCTCAGATTTATGTGACGTAATTAGAATCTAAACGGCAAACAGTTGGTTTTAGATTTTACTGCGCGCGTTTAATGAGTTTCCTCCCACAGGGATTTAACACACACACACACACACACACACACACACACACACACACACACACACACACACACACACACACAGGGATCTCAGGCTTTTACGCACAAACATCCACGCGAACCTAAAGCGCCTACAAACAAATTTAGCCTAGATAAAGTCATCAGTCACTTAATTAAACAGTAACGATTCTCTTGTGTGTGTGTGTGTGTGTGTATGTGTGTGTGTGAAATATTCCCGCCGTGTATCCTGAGCGCGCGTTCCTAACTTTGTAAAAACATTCGGGGTGGTTTCGTGTCTGATTCACGCGCAGAGAAATTAAATCATCAACCAAACTCTGAATATAAAAAGATCTATGTCAAGGAATTATGATCAATAATGACTCAGACTTTATTTGAACAGGCGTGATATCTGCCACGGTGACGTCATGAACACGCAAACACTTTATCTGTTCTGCAGTTTAGTTTAATTAAATAAATTATAATTAAACTGAGTTTAATTCTTCTCAAATAAATTCAGCCGCACCAGGATCAATAACAACAAATATAAACCCAACATAAACGCCACAGCAGCTTTATGCAGCATGAGCTACAACAATGTTAATGAAATGATAATAAAGAGTTCAAGCCGTGAAACACAAAACAGGCAGCACCTTATGTTTCACCACACCGACTGACCCTCAGACACCATGGGACAACGGAGTAATAATGATAATACTACTACTAATAATAATAACAATGATAATGATAGCAATGATAAATAATAATAATAATAATAATAATAATAATAATAATAAATGATTTGTACAACTGTCCCTCTTGTGATATTATAATGATCGCTAAGTTCTTATTACATAAATCGAATTAATGAATAATTCTGTTAAACTTTGCCAATCGATTAATTCTAAATCGTTATAATGTTATTCAATGACGTAATGAATCCGTTTAAATGATCGAACTGTTACCGGGTGAATACTTCACATGAGTCTGTGGCTGATCTCTGTGTGTGTGTGTGTGTGTGTGTGTGTGTCATATCTCTCTCAGACCTGTGGATCCTCTGCAGCTCATCATTCCCGCAGATCCGCCGCTTTCCCCGCTAATCTCCCGTGTTTGTGCCGGAGCTCAGCGCACCTGTCTGCCGCCAGCTGCCCGTGGCGGACACCGTGAACCACACACACACACACACACACACACCCACACACACACACACACACACACCCACACACACACACACACACACACACACACACACACACACACACACACACACACACACACACACACACACACAGGCCTCCTCAGCAGCAGGTTAAAGGCCGTTTCTCCCATAAATGCGCCCAAACTGAGGCCTCTGCTCTGCGCCGCTCCGCTGAGGCGTCACGCGTCACACTGAGTCACACTTAATGAGTTTGATTAATTAGGTCATAAAGTCATTAATCTTCCTCCTCAGACTCTCTCGCTCCATTTCTGCCCGTTCGTCTTCCTCGCGCTGCGTTGTGATTGGAGGAGACGCTTCGCCTTGCCGTCTTTCCTCACTTCTGATTGGACGCTGGTTTGACGGACAGCGGTAGCCCCGCCCCTTCAGCCTGGAAAAAACTCCTGCAGGAGTGAGGATCAATCAGAGGGACGTGAGAGCAGAACGAGGCACACGGCATCGAACCAGCAACCCTCCGTGACGCGCAGGATGCCACAGGCTGACTCGCTGACTGACTCGCCGGCTGACTCGCTGACTGACTCGCTGACTCTGCCTCGGCGCTTCTAGACAAACTTTGGATTACTTTCCCTCCTCCCGGACTCGCAGCCTCGCTCCCCGCTGTGAACTCTCGCTTCCTCGGCGGCTCGCCGTCGGACGCTCGGAGTGCGTTTTTCCCGCCGCTCTCCGCCCGAGAGAGATGAGTGAGAGGAGGCGCTCTGCCGCCGCTCTGAGCTCGAGAGCCCACGCGTTTTCCGTGGAAGCGCTGATCGGCTCCAACAAGAAGAGGAAGCTGCGGGGCTGGGAGGACAAGGAGCTGGAGCTGTCCATGGAGAGCCTGGCCACGGAGGGAGAGGACGCGGCGCACTGTCTGGACATGGACCCGGGTCAGTGCGCACGACACACCACACAGACACACACCGCGCGAGCCAAACCCGCGGCGGGACGCGTGGCCGTGGGTCACCTCCGTTAGAGAGCGAGGCCGCGAGAAAAGCAGCGCGATCTGCCTCACGAAGCGTAAAACCCTGAAAAGAGCCCAAACACTTCACCGTCACGTTACTTTAGGGTGAATCTGTGCTGCTGCGGTCCGAACCGGGAGGAACATTACAGAACATTACAGAACATTAAAGACACCGAGGACTCAAGTTTACAGAGATTACCAGAAAAATTGAGAAATATCAAAGAAAGTTTTTTTAGTCGAAATATTTCCAGAATCCGGGTTTTCTTAATCTGACATTTCATCACAAAGCATAAATGCAGCAATCAAAACTTCAAATCCAGTTAAGACTTTACGCCTCTTAATGACTTAGACTGTATTTATGTTGTTATACTATAAATCTGGTATTATTATATAAAATGTTATTTTCTAATAATTTAATGTCACAGATGAATTTAAACTGAATTAAATTTGATAGAGCTCAACTTTCTCTCAACAACAAAAATTCAATTTTATCATGAAACTTGAGGACTTTACCTAAAAAGATTAAAATGAATAAAAGGTTTTATATTTTATCAAAGCTTTAAATCTTTAGACTGAATCTGTTTTAGTTTATTTAAATGAACTTCAGGTTCATCTACATGTGGTTATAAATGTATTTAAATAGACAAACATATCAACTTAAACACAAGAGAAAACCCTGATCGAGTTATTGATCACTAACTGTAAATTTATGGACGCAGATTAAATGTGTGGTTCAACATCTGGTGCGACGCGTTTAGGGTTCAGAGCTCATTTGCATTGGAAACTAATTAATTAATCAATCAACCAACGCTGTTAAAACCTCCTTGCTTCCACAAAGTTCGGTTCTAACCCGGGTTTGCTTTGCTCGGGTTCAGGTCCCGGTGCGCGTGAAGCTGCAGGGTTTACGGAGTCACGCGTGACGTCTTCATCTGAAAACAAAACAAAGCAAAGAACCATAGTTTAATAATCAATACATAAATCAATCCAATCAATCAAACATCACCAAATTAATAGAATAGAGTAGAATGCCTGTCCTGTCATCGCACGCGCTGTACAACGAAATGAAAACGTGAACATTTGCGTCAAACGTCTTTAATAAAACTGATATTTAGATGCGAACCTTTATTTGTTTATTTATCAGCTTTGTTGCGTTAAGAGTTTCAACAGCTGAGAGGGAAAGATCCGTGCATGTAAACAAGGCGACGAAGAGGAAGATGAAGATGAAGATGAGCTCCAAACTGAGCCGTGAGTCCGCACAGGAAAAACAAAAATATCAAATCAAAAAGGCATTAAGAAGTGAAAGGAAAATAGGCAAAAATTGTGCTCATTTTTATGATTTAGTTTTGTTGGCATTTTAGATATTTTATAGTAATTAAAGCATGTTAACACAAACATGCTGTTTGTTTAATAAAGACACAAAACCTTTCACTTTAACATCTGAGGCCAAACTGAGCCAAACGGGCCCTGATACAATAAACACACACACACACGCACACACTCCATGTCATGCCTCACAGCTTACACCCGTTGCCGTGTTGTACGCCTGTGCCCGCTCCCCTCGCTTCGGGCGGACTTGCGGTCTCCGGCTGCTGTTGACCTCCGGGGCGCAGCGCCTTTACGCAGGGGGCACAGCGCCTTTACGCACGGGGCATTGGATGCGTGACCGCCTGTTTGTGCAGGTTTGGACCCAGACTCCATGGGAAGGTTCGTGCTGATGACACAGCACTGCAGATCTAAATGTGGGAGGTGAAACCGAACCTCTAATTATGTTTCCATGCAGCCCAGTAGAGGGTTTGAGGGTTTGAAGCGGGATGAATGAACTCGCTCTCTGCCCCCCCCCCCTCCCCCTCCCCCCTCAGGTCTCGCTCATTAGCAGCCGGGTTCTTGGCAGGTTCGGCGGGCCCTGCTCGGCTCCTAAAGCCTCTGCCGGGCAGCAGCGAGTCTCTGCGGTCAGATTCTGCGGTTTTGGAGGAATTCTGAGCGGAGGGATTTAGTGTTTTTACGCACAGGAGGCTGGGGGCCGGATGGTCTTTAACAGGTTTATGAGGGCAGGGAAACAGGAGGCCGTGAACACACACACACACACACACACACACACACACACGGTAACTGCACTCAGCGCAAAGTCTAAATATATTAGACACACTAAATATATTCATTCAATTGACTCTAATATATTCAACCAAAGCGTCAGACTGAGATAATAATGAAACATTTCTATCTGGTCCATATGATGAACATGTCATGAGAGATATTAGATTATCGACTGTTAATATTTGTGGATCTTTAATTTTAATTTATTTACAAAGTCACGCGCAGTGAATCCACATCTCATGTTTGAAGTTGACAGTTCCATTTTATCCTTCAGTATTCCACACATTGACGGTTAGAGCGCGTGCACACCGGGAGGATCACCATGGTGACAGAGATTCACGTGATTCTACAGCGCTATGGAGCCGTTTGAGTGTAAACCTCAGATCCGTCAGTATGTGTGCGGTGATCTTCCGGTCTGATCCGTGATGAGACCTGAACCCTCAGCAGACCTTAGACCCTCAGACCTGGAGTTAAAGACTTTAAATATGTCAGGATGATAAACACTTAGATAGTGCTCAGGGTTGTTCTTTATTACGCGCAGGTTGTTGGTTTGAATCCCGCCCGGCAGGCTTAGAACATCAGAGGAGTCCTTACTGCAGCACATTACAAAATAAAATGCAAATACAAAATAAAAATATGTTTATTCATTTAGCAGAGAAGTTAAATGACACGTACACACACACACACACACACACACTGCAGGATCGATCACTGTGTGTGTGTTTAGATCAGCAGGGAAAATCTAAATGTGTTTTATTTTAATAGATTAAAATGAATACAAAAACATTATAACAGCAGTTTAAACTTAGGTTTTGTAGAAAAACAATCATATACATTCTGCCTATAGAGTGTATACACACACACACACACACACACACACACACACACACACACACACACACACACACACAGACAGGAGACACGAGAAAAGTCACAGAGATGTAAAGTAACAAGTCAATCAGATTCTGTTTGTGTGGCAGGAGAGAATACACACACACACACACACTCATGAGCCGGAGCATAGGAGGGATGAGTTGGGGTGAAGAGGAGGAAGAGGAGGAGTGTGTGTCCGTCTCACAGTGGATCAGTGCAGAGCTGGGATGAAATCATGATTAAAGGGACATTTACCTCCTTTACCAGATCACTTCCTGCTGCTCCTCCCCGGGCGTAACCATGGAGACGGTGAGAGATTTGAACCCAGTCTGACGGGATTGAGTGTGATCAGAGATACAGGGAGCCGATCATCTGATTGATCATGATTCCATGGCAACAGACTTCAAAAGCCTCCCTTATGCACGTCCGTGCTGCTGGTATAGAGAGAGAGTGTGTGTGTGTGTGTGTGTGTGTGTGTGTTTGTGTGTGTGTGTGTGCGCCTTCATACAACTTCACTTTGGGTTTGAGTCCCTCTTTTTTTCCTCTTCCTGCCCTTTGACCTCTGACCCTTGCTGTTGATGGTGCAGCAGCTCACCTGAGCGGTCAGTCTGCCCGTTACATTACCCACAATCCATAGCGTTCTCTGGTCTGAACCGTCACTGAAGGAACGCAGACCGCCCTGATGACCTGTGAAGGGTTTAGAACACAACACACACAGAGAGTGTACAATGTACAACCCTCTCTCTCTCTCTCTCTCCCCCCCTCTCTCTCTCTCTCTGTGGTTTTTGCTGGGATGTGATCCAGTCTCTGTATTTGCGTCTCCACCTTGCCAAGTCCTCAATAAATAAAACATTATTACTTTTTATTCAGCTATAAACTATTTTCAGCCGTAGTGAAATATGAAATAAACGCTTGCATGCTGATTTTGGTTAAATCTCTGTTTTAAACCTTTGACCCCTCAGCCGCTGAAACTAAGACTTTCATATTCAACCACAAAGGATCAAAGTTTATTTTTATATTTGTTGAAACACTCAAAGGTCAAAGGTGAATATGAGGATATTTTCATAAAATAGTTTTATTGGAATTTCTATTTTTTTCTCTGCTTTTTAAAGTTTTATCACAAAGAAAAACAGCTTTAGATAAAAAAAAAAAAAAGAAGATATTTGAACCAATCAGGGAAGTTTGAGAAAAAAATACAAACATCAAAGAATTCAGATTAAAACTCCACTTCCTGTCACTCTGGCTGCATACTTCCTGTTCTACTGAGCTGATTATGGCAGTCAGCATCTCACGTAATACCTGGTTATGTGTGTGTGTGTGTGTGTGTGTGTGTGTGTGTGTGTGTGTGTTTTTCACTGTGGCCCAAATCAAACTGTGATTATTTCAGACTCGCTCCAGGTCACAGGCGGTTTCGCCCCAGCAGAGCCTGGAGAGCCGCGATAACTCCCCCCTCCTCCTCCTCCTCCTCCTCCTCATCTTCCTCTGTTCCCTCCACAGACTCGGAGGCGAGTCCCGGCTCGGACGGAGAGGGCCTGGCTGAGAGGACCTCGTGTTCCTTCGGCTCGCCCGCCGAGCTGGACCCCGGACCCTGCGACCCTTCTCCCCCGGCCTCCATGGAGGAGATCCAGGTGGAGCTGCAGTGCGCCGACCTGTGGAAGCGCTTTCATGATATCGGCACCGAGATGATCATCACCAAGGCTGGCAGGTAGAGGACACACACACACACACACACACACACACACACACACACACACACACACACACACACACACACACACACACACACACACACACACACACACACACACGCGCTGCTCGTGTGGTGCGTTCACGGCGCACCTGTGCTTAAAGGCGCTTTGTGTTTCCTTATCACGGTGCTCACTCTAAACGCGCGCGCTCATGGCGTTAACGTGCTGCTGTGCGGCAAACCGCGCGTGCCAACGGGCCGTAAAAGGCAACAGTTCCAACTTTTACAACCATTAGACACCCCCCCACACACACACACAGTCATGTACAGCTGAGTAAGAGCTTCACCTTTATCGTGACCATTATTTCTATTACCCCCCACCCCACACACACACACACTTTTGAGGGGCGCTAATGCGTTGCAGGCCGCCGTGTTGCGTTCAGGCCCCCGTGACTCGCGGACGATCACGGATCTGATCTGGTTTTAATCACCCCCCCCCTCCCTCCCTCTGGTCGCGTTCGGGCCCTTAGCAGAGCGGATGGAGGTCTGACCCGCAGGCCCGCAGGAGGAAACCTTCCCCGGCTCCATGTCCCGTCTGCTGGGACCCATCAGCGTCTCAGCGCTCCGTCTGACGGCCGGGTTGATTCCGCTGGGGGCTTCCGGGGTTCTGCGCACGCGCAGAGCGGCTAATGAGTCGTACTCGCTCCCGCGCGCGTCCAACACAAACGGAAAAATGTGATTGGATGAAACATCTCGCTTGGTCTGGACCAAAGCGGGAATGAAGTTTCGTTCCTTTGATCGCAGCGCAAAAGGAAAATGTAATAAAATACACAAGAGGAATAAGAATAATAAAGAATATGAGACACGGAGCTCAATGCGCAGTGAGAAAGGAAATAGAGTTAGAGAGGATCAAGGTAAATATGTGACGTCATTTAAATTGAAGATAAAAAAAGAACCACAAAACGCAATGAAATAAAATACTTTCATCATGTAAACATTTCATTGTGTATTTTGGTGGTTTTGTGTATTTTAGTGTGTGTTTGCGTTCGTCTTCTTATCGGAACTCAAGTGTGAGGTTATAAACTTCATATAAAAGGATCGATATCATTCTAATCTGAGTTTATTATTTAATTCACTCTGCTTCTTCATAAATCAATCAAAGTTCATATTTATTTTCCGTTTTATTTTCCCGGTTCTTTATTATGATCTATAATCTAACTCTTGTATTTATTTATAAAGTTTCTTTCCTGGTCGAGTTTTTATTCTAACACAAACACTCAAAGTTATGAGATTAAATAAATTGCCGGATGAAGCAGAATAAAGGTTTGTAATGAGTTTTGTAGCCTGGCATTAAAGTTGTGATCCGTGCTTGGGTCGCTTTTATTGGCTCGTGTTCGGTTGTGTGTTCGGTAATAATAAGGCCGTAAATCCGGGCCGCGGGCCTCTCTGCTCATTAGGCGGAGCGGATTTACGAGCTTTAAATGAAAAAGGGGGGGAAACGAAACTTTGAAGAGCCAAACGAGGAATTAAGTCAAACTACAGGCCGTGAGTTAACCCTTTATGGTCAGAGTGACTTTAAACCCAGCCTGTCCCGCACCTGCGCCTGTGTCTGAGTCTGATTTAGGCTCAGTTACCTGCTGGGCCGGAGTGAATCTGCTCTGGTGCTGAATATCAAACTGCTCTGCTCTGGTCAAATTTTCAGACTTCACGTTACAATAACAGCCAAGGCTCTGCAGTCATGGGTTGACTGAACACTTGAACGCATCTGTGGCTCCTTTGGGTCAATTAGAAGCCCAAAAAAAGTGTTTGCAGCTCTCTTCATATAAACCAGGTATTATATGAGATGCTGACTGCCAAAAGAAGAAATATGCAGTCAGAGTAAAACATTTTTTATTTTTTTTATTCTACGTTTAAATAATATAAATATGTAAAGTAATGACCTCATAAATGCAGAAAGACTCAATGAGACATTTTTCCTTTTAGAAACACATTTATCTCTTAAATGTTTTCAAGCTCATGGCCTCAGTGCCTACACGTCATTCTTTACATTTGAATCAGTGCCCTGCCTGCTGGGGAGGGTTTCTTTGTGAGGTCAGAGGTCACATCACAGTAACTCTGCCTGTTT
>NW_027467324.1:0-2500 GCF_046128005.1 Genypterus blacodes | reverse complement strand
TCACGTGCAGCAGGGCTCCTACAACGCCTTCTCCCTGCACAACCCTTACAACCTGTACGGATACAACTTCCCCACCTCCCCCCGCCTGGCCGCCAGCCCAGAGAAGCCCCAGGGAGGCCTCCTCTGCTCCTCCTCCCCCGCCGGAGCCTTCGCCGAGCGCCAGTACCTGTCCAACGGAGCCACCATGGACACCATGCACATGATCGGCAACGCCGGCGCCGGCCAGCAGGGCGGCGGCTCCTGTGACGGTCGTCAGTACGGCTCCTCGGCACAGATGTCCATGCACATGGTGTAGGAGCCGGGACTCCACAGGTCAGAGGTCAGAGGGTCCTGGATCCTCACAGACGGAACCGCGGCCCGCCTGCGACGGAGCGTCAGGACTGCTGGGAAACATGAAGAGGGAGAGATTTAGAATAAAGAGGAAAGATTTACAGATAAAAAAGTGGGTGACAAGAAAAAAGTCCAAATAAGGAAAAACTCAAAATGTTACCAGGTCAAAGTTGTAATAACTACAGAATAAAGTTTGAGTGTTTTTACAAAAAACTGGAAAGGTTACGAAAAAAAAATATATTTCTCAAAATATTTTTCAATTATTATAAAATTATTTTTGTAACATTTTTGTTTTTTTTTCTCAAAAACCTCCGACTTTCTTACTGGAAATTCTCTTTATTCTCTCTCTTCTTCTCTTAAATCTGGTTTTTTTTCTATCGTATTTCCTCGTGCTCCATCGCTGGGATGCTCTCTGGGCGCTCTGGGCGCTCTGGGTGCTCTGGGTCTTTATGTCCTCCACACAAAGATCATCTCATGTTTTGTATTTTTAAAGAAGCTCTGTCACTTCTCATGTAAACAAGAAGAGAAGTGGATGTATTAATTTATCTTTGTGAGAAGAGAGGGACGAGGGATCGGAGCCCAAACCTCCAGATGAACTCTGAGTCTGAACACGAACCCATCAATCAAGTTATGGTGCAATAGTAGTGAAACAGCCCGTTCACCTGACTGAAGGCCATCCAGTCATGACATCACGGTGCCAAAGAGTCCTGAGTGTGATGCAGACGCTCACACACACACACACACACACACACACTTCACACCGCACTTCTGCAGCAGCATTTTAGGAAAAAGGCTCACGGGGTCACGGGGTCGCGGCCTCTCACGGACGCGGTGGACGCCGGCGAGGACCTCGGGCTCCGGTGCTGACTGGACTCTTTTAAAGCGGAGGACATTTGGAAGCATATCTTATATATCAGAGGAGGAAGGCGAGCTTAAGGTTGTTGTGTGAAACGTTATAATGAAGCAATAGGAAGAGGACAGAGTAACTAAAGTATGTTTGGTGTGTGTAGGTTGATGTATTTAAGTGCTGAGCAGTATAAACACAGGCCGAGCAGAAACGTGTGGAAATAGCAAAGATAATCTTTTTTTTTTGAGGCATTAAAAATGTAAATACAGGTGCCAAGCACGTAATGGCTCAATAAACATGTTAAATTATGTACACGCGTGTGTTTGTCTGCATTTACACCACACACAACAAACACACACAGCCGATCAGGGGACAGAAACACTGAACACACAGACGGACGCACTTCTCCTTCCTTGTTGCAGCACCGCTGAGTGAAAACGGGTCTACTGTCTCTTTGAGCGTCCTGATGAACGGAGCAGTGTGCGGCCTGGGTCTAGTGCCTTGTTCAAGGGCAGCGGCAGACGCAGCGGCTCAGGTGCAGCACAGCGGTCCAGTCACTGGTTCTGTGTCTCGTTCTGATCGTCTCTTGGCTCAGTGGACAAACTGAAGCTTTGGCGTCTGAGCTCCTCTAACTCAGAGCGACACGCTTATTCATCACACCAGAACCTCCGCATGGTGAACGCACATCTGCCGCCGTCCACATCACAGGCGCTCAAACGCTGACGCAACGCATCCATCAAGCAGACAAAGACCCCAGAACCAGGGCCCTCTTCTCCCTGCTGGTTCTGTTTAGGAGCCGGATGAGGAATTAAGCTCGTATGCCAACTGCACGGCGGTGCTGCTGCCTGATGGCACCTGTTTAAAGACGCGGAGGAATCCCCCCGCAATCACGGGAGCCACCGGGCCGTCCTCCCGATGATCGGCCCTCCCGCTTTGTGGTTCTCCGCTCGTTACTGCGGCCCGGGGCCCAATCAGCATCCATTACACGCGTGTCCTCTGAGCCGCGCTCCCCAATCACATCCCATCATGCGCCGCACTCCAGCCATGAAATATCATATCTGAGCCATCATCAGAGACGGCGGGCGGCGGCTGCGGCGGGCGGCGCTATTGGAAACACCTGTTTCTCCAAGCACGACTTCAAGTAATGAGGCCGGAGAGGAGCGCATGATTTCATAATTTGGCACGGCTCCATCAATCTGGACATTATTTCCAATAATTATTCACGTTATTTGTCTGATACACACACACACACACACACACACACACACACAGACACACACACACACACACACACAGACACACACACACACACACACACACACA
>NW_027467323.1:22500-32500 GCF_046128005.1 Genypterus blacodes | reverse complement strand
TTTATGCTCTTATATAAAACACACACACACGGGGAGTGACTCATATTACTGTAAGTCCTCTGATCGGCGTGTCTGCATCGACTCCATGCTCCCGTCATGTGATGAAGGCTAAAACATGAAGGTGTGTGGAGGAGCAGGAACACACACACCTCAGATCAGAACTCTGCCATCACGTCAGACAGCAGACGTGTTTGACTGACACCTGAGCGTCTCTTATGAGGGCTCAGAGGAGCTTGAGAGCCTTGTATAGCTTGACCCATTAAGTCCTTTTCAATTTTGACTGATAGCTGCAGAGGAGAAGCCAGTAGTGGAGACCAAACAATGATGTAATGGAGCTCAGGGTTAAAACAACAACAACAACAACAACAACAACAACAACAACAACAAAAAACAACAAACTGGTGCTTTAGTCAGAGTGTAACCAAACATTCTGACTGAAGTAAACACGCTGGATGTTCAGGACTTGTCGATTTATAAGTAATGGTTCAAACTCCTGCGTCTCATAGGCCACAACACAACACAGCACATCACCATGGCAACGCTCTCCTGCCAAAAACTTGATGTGACAGTAATTATGAGTACTGAGGACCGATTAAACTTAAAATGAGAGGAGGGAGGTGGGGGGGGGGGGGGGGGGGGGGAGAGAGAGAGTGAGGGGGAGGGAGAGAGAGAGAGTGAGAGGGAGGGAGAGGGAGAGGGAGAGGGAGAGGGAGAGGGAGAGGGAGAGAGAGAGAGAGGGAGAGAGTGAGAGTGAGAGAGAGAGGGAGAGAGAGAGTGAGAGAGGGAAGGAGGGGAGGTAGTGAGAGAAGGAAGGGGGAAGGTAGTGAGAGTAGGAAGAAGGGGAGATAGTGAGAGTAGGAAGCAGGGGAGGTAGTGAGAGTAGGAAGGAGGGGAGGTAGTGAGAGTAGGAAGCAGGGGAGGTAGTGAGAGAAGGAAGGAGGTTAGGTATTGAGAGTAGGAAGGAGGGGAGGTAGTGAGAGTAGGAAGCAGGGGAGGTAGTGAGAGTATGAAGCAGGTTAGGTATTGAGAGTAGGAAGGAGGGGAGGTAGTGAGAGTAGGAAGCAGGGGAGGTAGTGAGAGTAGGAAGGAGGGGAGGTAGTGAGAGTAGGAAGCAGGGGAGGTAGTGAGAGTAGGAAGGAGGGGAGGTAGTGAGAGAGGGAAGGAGGGGAGGTAGTGAGAGTAGGAAGCAGGGGAGGTAGTGAGAGTAGGAAGGAGGGGAGGTAGTGAGAGAGGGAAGGAGGGGAGGTAGTGAGAGTAGGAAGCAGGGGAGGTAGTGAGAGTAGGAAGCAGGTTAGGTATTGAGAGTAGGAAGGAGGGGAGGTAGTGAGAGTAGGAAGCAGGGGAGGTAGTGAGAGTATGAAGCAGGTTAGGTATTGAGAGTAGGAAGGAGGGGAGGTAGTGAGAGTAGGAAGCAGGGGAGGTAGTGAGAGTAGGAAGGAGGGGAGGTAGTGAGAGTAGGAAGCAGGGGAGGTAGTGAGAGTAGGAAGGAGGGGAGGTAGTGAGAGAGGGAAGGAGGGGAGGTAGTGAGAGTAGGAAGCAGGGGAGGTAGTGAGAGTAGGAAGGAGGGGAGGTAGTGAGAGAGGGAAGGAGGGGAGGTAGTGAGAGTAGGAAGCAGGGGAGGTAGTGAGAGTAGGAAGCAGGTTAGGTATTGAGAGTAGGAAGGAGGGGAGGTAGTGAGAGTAGGAAGCAGGGGAGGTATCGAGAGTAGGAAGGAGGGGAGGTAGTGAGAGAAGGAAGGAGGGGAGGTAGTGAGAGAGGGAAGGAGGGGAGGTAGTGAGAGTAGGAAGCAGGTTAGGTATTGAGAACCTGCTCAAGGGGAGGTAGTGAGAGTAGGAAGGAGGGGAGGTAGTGAGAGTAGGAAGGAGGGGAGGTAGTTAGAGTAGGAAGGAGGGGAGGTAGTGAGCGGCGGTAGGACTCACTCTTGTTGTAGCAGGTGGTGAGCACAGCCTTATCTGCAGGACTCGCACCAATGTGCCAGATCTCTCCAGCTTGGTGCAGCAGAACGTTCTTATTAATGATGTTATTCTCATCATCAAAGTCAATGATGTGGATCTGGAGGGGAAACAGAGACAGGAAGAGGAAGACGCGTCGGCAGTTAAAACAGTGCTGTGTGTTTCCCTGTCAGCTCGCTGCAGCTGCAGTTCAAAGCTCCTCTCGCTTCTCTGATTCCCTCAACAAAAACACAAAGAGAAGAGGCGCTCCTTCTTTTAAAGTCTCATTTCAATGCAGACGTGGCTTTGGTTCTTTTATCCTCCATTAGATTGGTACAGCTGAGGACTCTGTCTTGATTTGGCCTTTAAAGTGCTGATTAAGATGCTGTGAGATGTCATGTTGGCTTCACGGGAGCTCTGCACACACACACACTCGCTCCACCCCTCAACACACACACACAGATCTGCTCCAATCAGGAGGCGTCTTTGTGTAGAGTTGTTTGAATTGTGTACCTTCAGATTTACACATTAACGCACGCACACCTTAAGCAGCCGCTGATCGTTTTAGACTTAGTTAAGTGAATTCTAACAATGTTGAGGCTAGCAGCGTATTACTGACATTACTGGAGTTACTAAGGCCATGATGATGTCATTATTCACTCATTAAAGCCCTTCTGTACAGGATTGCAGATGGACATGAATCATGTTGGTGAAATCGGACAGAAACACGGGTTTGCTTCCTGGTTTGGGGAGGATTGTTCAACCTGCAATCGGACGAGTCGGCGGGTGGGTAGCCGGTCCGTGTCGATACACGCGGTCGATCAGATCCTCTGCATGGAGGGTGGTGATCTAGAGGGGGGGGGGGGGGGATAGCAGGAGCTCCACATGTGCCTCGCTCTCCCGCTGAAGTCTGACTCCCTCAGGTAGGCGGTGACATCATGGAACCAGAGAGTGTGTGGCGGTGTTGGTGGCAACATTTGTGCTCGTTGTCGTGGAGTGTTGTGAGGTGTAACGGCTGATGTTGCGTCCCGTCTGCAGCTGCCTGACCTGACGCTCCTCCGAGCGCTGGGCGGCGGCGCTCCACTGCACTTGAAAACAATCAAGGGCTTCCTAAACTTTATAGCAAACACTTTCAACAAACAAGCTCAACTTGGTCCATAAGAAGTTAATAGAAACCCCAACTCTCTGACCTCTTTTCATTAGATGGAAATCTCCTCTACGAAGGCCCGCTGCCCCAAAGCAGTTCAGGGCCGGGGACGCCGTAAAACAGTAAGGGTCTCAAGGTTTGATCAGACAATTAATGGGCGGTTTCTCCCATAAGAAAGACACTTACAGTACCCCGGGGGAGCCTTAATAAGGCTGCACTGGACAATAACTCCTGTAAGGTACTTCTACTTCCTGCTCACCGCACTACTTTTACAGGCTGAACCAGAGGAGGAGAGGAGGAGGCAGGAGGAGGCAGGAGGAGAGGAGTGGCAGCATCCTTCAGCCGCCTCAAAGTCAGCTGGGTGACCGTTAACCTTGGGACGGCAAAAAATTATCACACAAAGTTATAATTTTATGGCGGTGGGGGAGTCATACAAATAAATTCCGGCGTGTGAGACAGGCTCATTGGAGGGTCCCCCCCCACAGAAGAGCCCAGGTGTGAGGGGAAGAGAAGTCCCTGCCCTCCTCCCTCCCTCAGGTGATTTATCCCTCCCTCTTCCTCCTCCAGGCCCGGGGAGTGACTCACAGCCTCACGCCGCTTGGGAACCCAGCCCAGCGCTTTTAATTACGGCGGGAGGAAGTGAAGCAGGGCGAGGAGAACGGAGGCAGGGAAGTAGAGGGGGGGAGGGATAAAAACCAAGCTGGCTCGTGGCTCCCCCCTCTCACACACACACACACACACACTTCAGGGGCCTCCACGCTAAAGCTCTTTAGCCCGCGCACATGACAGTAAGTGAGGCGGAGGAGTAGCGAGCAGGTGAGGGGTGCCAAGCTTGAGCGCTTTATCTTGTTAGCAGCCTTAAATGCCACGCCGACGCGCCCTCCGATCTGTCATTCCAGCTATTGGTCTCTGAGGAGTTTGAGAGGTGCTCAGCGAGTTAAGAGAGACATTTCCTCCCTGCATTATGCTTAATGGGAGGTGGAGAGGCCAGGAGGCTCACAGATGCAGCCGGGGCTATAGGGGATGGAACGCCAGGCGAGAAAACATTTTTCACGCCCAGACTGAGAGCGAGGAAGACGAGCGGTGGTGAGGAAAGACCTAAAGAGACAAGAGATGAGCCATTATCCCAATTAGCTTTTATGGCTCCGGTTGCTCTTTGCAGTTAATATCAGAGGAGATTCCTGTGAGAGGAACTCATTCTTAGCTTTTAGCACAACAGGAGATTCAGATTTGTTTCTTCTGGTTGGTGTGTTCTCTGTGTCAAACTGATTTCCGACGGAAGCTGGCAGGTCTATTGGAACAGATGTGTGTGTGTGGACTACCTACCACACTGTTCCCCCCTTTTTCTCCCCAATTTGGATCAAACTGTTTCCCTGCTGTTGCCGTCTTCGCTGTAGGAAATAACGATGAACACAGGAGGGAAACAAACACACACTCTACATTTTAACCCCTTCAAACTCAAATAACTGACTGTGATGTAATAATCCACTATGAGTTCAGTCATAATGCCAATGGAACGATGTGCCCCTCCCACAGACACACCCAGGGGCGAACAGCTGAGCCACACACACACCGCTGCTGGGGAGGGTGAGGGGTTCAGATGATGCTTCCATGTTTGTTTGGTTCAGCACTTATTGGGACAAAACAAGGAGGAAGACTGAGGCACCGCCTGAGGAAGAACCCATGAACACCATCAAGGTCATTTTGCCTCTTTACAGAACCTTAGTGGCACAGTGGTTGGTTACGTCGAGAACAGACAGGAAGGTTGTGGGTTTAAAGCCGAGTGTGAGCCATTGACCAATCCATGGAGTCCATTGATGGAGGTATGAGCTCCTCTTTGTGTCCCAGAGGGATCAAAACCCTTTCCTCTGGCTGAAGGACAGTAAATGAAGGTGTTTGTTTGTTTTAGGTGGTAGCTTTGATGAGGAGTCTGATTTCAGGTCAATCACACTGCAACAACAAACGGCTGCACAAACGCAGAATGCTGATTGCGCAATCTCTGTCAGATATCTGATCGCTGCAATAAAATGAGATGAACAGGACTACAAATAGACGAAGAGCCTCTGATTCTTCAGCGTTTCCAGATCTGAGCTGGTGCCACAGAGCAGCAAAGCCTCAGGATGAGAACAGAACATTATTGACAATGAGCAGGGAGGAACCACACAGATCAAACTGGCTGCGTCGTCACCAGCCCCATGTTAAACTTCCTACACAAGGCTTGGACTGATCTCGGCATTCATTCTGTGCCAGACTGCTTTCACACCCGGTGCTGCCAGCAGAGAGGAGGGGAGGTTTGAAGCAGACATCTCTCCCTCTCCCCTTGCTCAGAGAGCTAATTATTTCTCCCCCCATTTAGAGCCAACTGCTTCTGTCATCTGTCTCCGTAATAACCTCTGCAAGATGAGCACACAAACACACACACACACACACACACACACACACACACACACACACACACACACACACACACTGTCAGAAAACACGCGTGTACACACAACATGGATGCACATGCGACAGATCTGTCTATAAATTAGGAAGGAATGGCTGAAGTCCAATTACTGGAATATGAGGAGAAGCTTGAGCCTGTCCCCACTGTGCAACACCTGTGGTCCCCAGACACACACACACACACACACACACACACACACACACACACACAGTTAAAGTTAAGTGACAAATAACAGAAATGGAACAAATCCCTGTCATTCTGTGATCTAAAGAGGACAAATTTGGCGCAGACTCACGTTACTCTGACTCGTCTGGTTCATGCATCAGTAATTGAACTCTCAGACCTCAGAGGTTTGAGCTCTTTTTTATGCTTTAGGGATGTTGCTAATTCCACATGTGATTACTTTAGGATTTTTTTTTTTTTTTTTTAAAGGCACAGCGAAGTTACAAAATTGACATACACACACACACACACACACACACACACACACACACACACACACAAACAAACACACACACACACACACACACACACACACAGCAGGGAAGCCGTCATTAAAGCTGCTTTGCCGTCGCCACACACGCAGCCTCATATTAGTTTCGTTTTGACATTTAATTTAACCTGCATCCTTTGATTTGTTTTGCATGTTTGCTTTCGGAGAGCAGCAATTCTGACTTGTGACATCAGAACATGCAATGAAATCACCATTTTGTACATTACAGTGCCTATGGCCCGATGCCAAGCGCCCGGGTCCAGCTGATGGCCTCTCCTGAATGTTTTCAATTGTTTTCTTGCTGTGGTTTGGTTTCAAAAAGTCTCATTAATTGGTCACAACACAATTTAAAGCACTTCAATGAAGCTCAACATTAGTTTTGCTATTCCACTGATGTCCCTGTGTGCAGATACACACAGTGGCCCCAGGTCAGTCAGAAGTGTGTAACCTCATTAGCATAAAGACTTGGATACTAAAAATTCCGGCAAACAGCACTGAGCTTCAGGTCTCACCTGGTTCTCACACCTCAGGGACTGAGTGCCCACAAGGAAGCGGATGGCGTCAGTTTCAGCTGTCTGGGAGGTGAGAGCTCGGGCCTGCAAAGGGAACGTGACAAAGGAAAGGGACTTCAGAGACTGTGATGGTTGATTGATAACTACTGGGCCTATGACAGAAAGATCTAAAGCAGAGGCACTGCACGTATGAACATCTCTACAGGTCGATACACTGCAGAGGGTTTCATCACAGAGTCACATAAAGGCTTCTCTTGGCCTGTCCTAAAAACACAACAGGTAAAATATGTCATGTTTATCTTGAGAGTTAATCTAGTGTAATCAACAATGATATTCTGACTCATCGATTGGCCCAGCAGAGAGGAGGTCTCCACTTTACTGTTACTGTGCAGCTCACAGACGCCTATACGTTAATAACTAATTCATTAAATTGACACGTCTGTAACTTATAATCAGTTATCTCAAATGAATGCAGTTAATGTGGAAAAATAAACAACACTTAAGCGATAAAAGCAATAAGTCTAACATTCTAACAGCTCTAAACGGTGCCATTGTAAGAGAGCACCCAGTGAATATTCAAACACCGCAGGGTGATAAAGCCACACATGCCTGGAACTCCAGCCCGTAAATGACCGGAGCGTCGTCCTCCATGTTTCAGTCTTTCGCCTAAATGGCGCCTTGTTATTCTTCCAAATATCAGCCGGCACTTCACCATGTAAACAGTGACGATAACATGAAACACAAGCTAAGGGGCGAATATCCGTCAACACTCAGTGGGCACTGCACTTCCGCGATTGTGTTACGTGAGCGTTTGGTCAAAATGCGTAACTGCGCCGCCGGAGCAGAGCGTTGACGGTTCAGTCGTACGTAGGATCCTTCAGGAATACCAAACTACGAACCCGGCATGAATTTTGTCCCTTCTCGACTGTCGTACCTTTGGTTTCCTGGTGATTTGACGCATGCGCACTATAAATTCTGTAGTCGGTTAAATTTTGAGGAGAAGAAAACATTCTCTTGTTTTCCTCTTTTAATTTTATTTTCCTCTGTTTTCTTGTCTAACTACAGAGCGGTAAGAATAACGCGACTTTACACGCACCGTCACTGTACGCGTCATTAAAGGAGACGGTCGCTGTTTACGTGTAGCTGCTGGCGTAGCTAGCCGACCTGCTAATCTGACGTTAGCTTGGCGATATTGACATTTAATCATAAAAACACAGCAGATAAATGATTACTGAAGGTCAAAGTTCAGCAGCTCGATGGTTCAGGCTTTTCCTGAAGAAAATGTGTGTCAGCTGATGAGCAACTTTGTTGTTATTACAGCATCTTAAGCCTTTAAATGATTTCATTAAGATGTTATGAGGCTCTGTGGTTGGATCCATTTATCTTAAACCGTAACGACACTTTATATGTGTAAAGTTTATGAATTCGGGCGATTGAGAAGATGACATATATTGCACCATTCAGACACAAAGGCGATTAAAGGTCTTTACTAAGATTAACATAAAGAAGATAAAACATTAGGTTTAATAATTTAAAATGATGTTGAAATTGTGGTTGAAAGGAAAATGGAGATAAAATAGTAAAATTAATGTTATTAGATATAACATTCATTCTGGTTGTTTTGTTGTGTTGTCCTTGTCAGCAGCAGCAGGATGGACAGTGGAGAGGCTCCTGCCCAGCGTCCATTCACCCTGGACATCACAGTGGAGGATGTTCAGAGGGAACCTTTAGCTCCAGCCTCTCCTGAGCCGGCCTCAAGCCACATGCTCTCCAGGGAAAACCTCTTTGCCCAGGAAGACAGCATCGACTTGGGCGTAGGCTTCTCCAGCCCTCAGGAGGAGGACAGCACTGCCACGCCCTCAGAGAGCCTTCTGGAGAGGCTCAACGACCAGATGATGGAGAGCGTCATGATTTCTGACTCGCCCAATAACAGCGAGGAAGATGATGTCGCTCCCATTGACTCCCTGCTGGAGACGGGGGAGGAGCTGAAGACTGCAGGAGAGCTCTCAGATGACAAGGAGGAGGAACCTGAAGTAGAGCAGCTGGACGCCACCGAGGTTCAAGTAGCAGCAGAGGAGCAGAAGGAAGAAGGCGCTGAGAGCAAAGTAGAGGAGGACACAGAGGAGCAGAAACACACCGTAGACACACACGTGGACACACAGGTGGACACATACGTGGACACACAGGTGGACACACACGTGGACACACATGTGGACACACACGTGCACACACACGTGCACACACAGGTGGAGACATACGTGGACACATACGTGGACACACACATGGACACACACATGGAAACACTGGACCTGTCTAGTCTCCTCGGGGAGGAACCGGATCATGGAGCCACAGGGTCTGGTCCTAAAGAGGAGGCGGTGCCAGTGTGCACCATCTTCAGCCAGCCCATCCAGGCCAAGGCTCTGGTGCCTGATGGTTTCCAGCCCACCCTCATTAAGTCCCCCAGCTTCAGCATGGCGAGTAGCGGCGTCAGTGACGAGGCGGTGACCCCCGGCAAGCAGAGCACCCCTCTGGTGTGCCAGCCCAGCCCCAGCCTCAGCAAGTTCTTCAGCGACAACGGTCAGGTCAACCCGGCCTCGGACTTCTTCGACTCCTTCACCGCCCCGTCCTCCTTCATCTCCGTCTCTAACCCCAACGCAGAGCTCCCCCCCGTTCCCGGCTCGGCGCCCGCAGCCCTCACCCCTGAACACCAGCTCTCCTCCACCTCCTCCTCCCTCTCCACGCCCGGAGCTCCTGTCGACTCCGCCCCCACCCCTGCTGCTGAACCCACGCCCAAAGCTCAGCCCTCTCCCCCCCGAGCCGCCCCCGCTCTGAATCCGGCCCCGGCCACGCAGCCGCAGCCTTTTAATAAGCTGTTTTCAGGCAGCGATGACCCGTTTGCCACGGCGCTGAGCCTGAGTGAGGTGGATAGACGCTACAATGCCTGGCCGCCGTCTGAGGAGACAAGGAAGGTTCTGGTCTCTGTGGCCACCCAGCAGTACAGCCCCACCCAGGTGGAGGCCAGCAGACTCACCATGCCCGGCCTGAAGTTTGACAACCTGCAGGTAAAACCTTGGATCACTTGTGTTTGTGATGATAAGGTGACTGTAAGTCCCCCTCAGATGACCTCTGACCTTACGGTGACTTTGTGTTGTGCGTGCTGCTGCAGGGCGACGCTGTGAAGGACCTGATGCTGCGTTTCCTGGGGGAGCAGGCGGCCATGAAGCGACAGGTCCTCACCGCCAACTCTGTGGAACAATCCATCAGCGGGCTCACACAGCTCATAGTAAGTCTCAAGTTCCTTTCTTTTTCTTTACTGTGCATTTAAATGTGTGTGTGAATGAATGTAAACATGTAGAGAAGCCTGATGTCCTCACATGAACACTGAACTGTCTATCTTTAGTCAGACTTGTACAGTCGCCACCAGACAGTCGCGCTTGTACAGTTTGTGTTCTCAGACAGGCGAGCACA
>NW_027467323.1:0-20000 GCF_046128005.1 Genypterus blacodes | reverse complement strand
CCCCCTCCGTCCTTTGTGTTTCCCAAAGAGCCGGAGCTTGATTGAAGCAGCGTGGGACCTCCCCGTGTTGACCAGTGCCAAAATGACAAATCCTTTTCAAGTCTTAATGCGCCCGCAGGCTCTGAGTCTTCTGAGGGAACAGTTGGTCGTTCATTTATGCACCAGGCTTTGTTCAAGTTTCTCAACTCACTAGAGCTCAAACACCAGCCTTCTTCTTCTTCTTCTTCTTCTTCTTCTTCTTCTTCTTCTTCTTCTTCTTCTTCTTCTTCTTCTTCTTCTTCTTCTTCTTCTTCTTCTTCTTCTTCTTCTTCTTCTTCTTCTTCTTCTTCTTCTTCTTCTTCTTCTTCTTCTTCTTCTTCTTCTTCTTCTTCTTCTTCTTCTTCTTCTTCTTCTTCTTCTTCTTCTTCTTCTTCTTCTTCTCCTTCTCCTTCTCCTTCTCCTTCTCCTTCTCCTTCTCCTTCATGTGTATGTGTTTACTGAGGAGACCAAGATGGAGGAGATGTCGCTCGTCAAAGCTGCATCTGAAATGACAGAGGAGATGTGTTTGTGTTGTTGTTGGAGGAAAGTCAAACTCGTGGCCACAACCCAACTCCTCCCTCTGTCTGTGAGTAAATAAGACTCAGGCTTGTTGCAGAGTCACCCGAGCCTCACTAAATTACTCTGATTGATCTATTAATCATCTCCTCTCTCCTCCCTCGTCCTCTTTGGCTCCTTTGCAGTCGTCGAGTAGAGAGACGGAGGTTTGTGCGACGTTCTTAATATCCTAACAGCAGCCTTTGTGTTTGAACGAGATGTTACACGAGCTGGGAATCCATCTGCTCTTTCCGTCTTTATGTACGTTCCAAAGGGTACTTCCTTCCTGTAGGAGGTGTAAGCGCCCCCCCATGTGGAAGTCCATTATGGCACAGACACGCCCATTAAACTCTTCGTCAGCTGATCTGTCCCTTAAGAGTTTGAATAGAGACTGCCCTCTCCTCCTCCTTGTTTGTGGCTGGTGACGTCGTGTTTTGTCCCTAACGTGTCGTTCAGTTTGGTCTCTGCTGATTGAACTCGCAGGTGTGCTGCACCATCAGAGCGTGAAGGTAGACGAGAGCGTGAGGCTGCGTCGTCACGTGAACCTTCACAGCACCGTGGGGGGGGGGGGATTCACTTTGGTCTCCTTGGCAGCTCCCCTCTGTGGCTCCCTTGGCCCTCCGCTCTCGTTTCCTCCTCTCCTGCTGTCTTCTTTGCCCCCGGCTGATTCTGTTTTCTCTCAGCGACGGTTTGGACCCAGAATGTTTCCCTCCTTCCATCCACGGTTCTTTGGTCTTTGGATCTTTGATTGTTGCGTTACTTTGTATACGTTTGAGCCAAATGTCTTCAGTCTATCCTCTGAAACTCTCTCTGCATTCCTCTGCTGTGTGTGTGTGTGTGTGTGTGTGTGTGTGTGTGTGTGTGTGTGTGTGTGTGTGTGTGTGTGTGTGTGTGTGTGTGTGTGTGTGTGTGTGTGTGTGTGTGTGTCTGTGTCTGTGTCTGTGTGTGTGTGTGTCTCTGTCTGTGTGTCTGTGTCTGTGTCTGTGTCTGTGTGTGTGTGTGTGTGTGTGTGTGTGTGTGTGTGTGCTGGAATGCAGATACTGTAAGCTGTACTGCTGCTGGCTCACTGTGCTCTCATTTCCCCACTCTACTCTTTATCCGTCTCAAACAGACACACACACACACACACACACACACACACACACACCTGTCTTCTGACACCCTGTGGCAGGGCAGTGGTGTGTGTGTGTGTCTCTCTGAGTGTGTGTGTGTGAGGGAGAGAGAGAGAGAGAGAGAGACTGGGTGCAGCTGCTTTCGGCCATCCAGGCTGCCTCCTCGTTTTCAGCTTCATTTCCCCCCCTAATGAAGATTCAGAGGCAGCCGGGCTCCTGGCACAGGACAGGAGAGAGGAGAGGAGAGGGAAGGAGGGCAGGATGAGGAAGGAGCCATAAAGAACAGGGAGGGAGGGAGGGAGGGAGGGAGGGGAAGAAAGAGGCAGGACGGAAAGTCAGAGGGAAGGGTGAGATGAGGCAGAGGAGATGAAAGAGGAGAGGAAATGAGGGGCAGAAGATGAGGGAGGGGTGGAAAGAGGAGAAAAAGGAAGGAAGGGTGAAAGGGGAGGAGGGAGGAAAAGAGTGTGAATGCTGGAGGAGAGTTTAGTGAAAGAAAAGTCAGAAGCTCTCTCTGTCTCTTTCAGTCTGTCCATGTCTCTCTCTCTCGCTCACTCTCTCTCTCTCTCTCTCTCTCTCTCTCTCTCTCTCTCCCTCTCCCTCCGTCTCTGTCCTTAATTAGTTCCCTGGCTGTGATGAATGGCACAGCAGTTAGGACCTGATCATGGAACTGACCTTGTCATGCGTGTTGATGGGGTGGGGTGACTCTACACCCCCCCCCCCCCCCCCCCCCTCCTCCTCTGACGTCTGTCCCCCTCATCCCCACTGCACCTCCTCCTGTGGAAGCAGATGCTGTTACAGTGTGTGTGTGTGTGTGTGTGTGTGTGTGTGTGTGTGTGTGTGTGTGTGTGTGTGTGTCTGTGTCTGTGTCTGTGTCTGTGTCTGTGTGTCTGTGTCTGTGTCTGTGTGTCTGTGTGTCTGTGTGTGTGTGTGTGTGTGTGTGTGTGTGTGTAAATACGCATCCTCATCCACCTTTGCACACTGCTGATGGCCTGTCCATCTTTGTGTGTGGGCACTTTGTCCTCCGGCCTCAGTGCCACACACACACACACACACACACACACACACACACACACACACACACACACACACACACACACACACACCTGCATGAAACTGCCCACCAGCCTGCAGCACCTGTCCACACACACACACTTCATGAAATATGCAGGCTGCTCTGCTCTGCCAGTTTGGACTCCAGCGTCTGTGTAAACATATATAATATAATATAACTTCTGCATGATGTTTATTAGACTCTACTATAGGACACTGTTATTTGCTTGTAACACCATCTACAGTAAATTTGAGGCCTTAAAATGTCTCTGCCCTTTAAAGTTTGTATATATGATCATATTTCCTATATTAAAGTCCCCACTGAAGCAGAGTCCAGCTCTTCTCTCTGCTCTTCCTCAGCACAAACCTCCTCTGTGCTGCTGTTTGTACCACTGGGACTTTGTGTTCTGAAATGTGATGAAATTTGACTTTAAAGGGAAGTTTTAAGGGCCTTAAATTAGATTTGAACAAATGCGTGCGTTCCCCCACGAGAACCCGGCAGATGAAAATCCAACAAACTGAATGGAATTAAGGTCCAAACTGCTTTCTTTCATCTGGGAAACATTGCTGGCCTCTGCCCGTTTGTCTCTTCTTCTGCTGCTGAAATGCTTATCTGTGATTTCATCACATTAAGACTGCCGGAGCTTTTTTTATGGCCGATCCACCAAAGTTCTCCATCAACCTCAGTCCGTCTGCGGCTCGTCTGCTCTCTGATCCGTCATCCATTTTCACACAAATCAAAGATGTCACTGTTATTCTCCTGGCTCTGGATTACAATATGTTTCAGCCCACGATCCTTAGTGGAGATGTCATCGCTCAGCATGAAAACAAATCTGATGCTGAATGTGTTTGACCCTGAGTGAGAGGGAGAGCATCCCAGAGGGGTTCAGACAGAGGGACGAGGAGGATCAGGTTCTTCATCAATGTTTAGTTTGACGAGTGGAGAATAGAGATCATCGGTATAAACAGAAAGTAAGGCTGAAGGGGACTTCCAGGTTCCAGTACAGACTTGTCCACTGAGCGGCGTCACATCACCGGGCAAACTGAGTGTAAATAAGACAAATAAGTGTGTTTCTGTTCTCTCACAGACAGGAACAAAACACCTGGCTATGTTACAATACAGCATTTAACCCTTTGTTAGCTGCTGGTTTGAATCTTGACCCTTTGACCTCAGTGTGATGAGAGAACATCACTGTGACGGCTCCATCCTCCGTGTGATAACAGGCACAGGCCGGGCACTCAGCCGTCATAATAATGTGATCATTCTACTTAGTTAATTATAGCTGTAGATGGAGATGAATATCAGTATTGGTCACCACAGATCAGAAGTATCGCTCGGCTCTGCTAATGAACTCTGCTCAGCATCTCAGGAGGAATGAGCGATGACATTAAGATGCTGCGTCCGCTCAGCTCTGGACCAACAGGCCCTCCACCACCCCACCCCACACACACACACACACACACACACACACACACACACACACACACACACACACACACACACACACACACACAGTGTTCCGATCAATGAAAGACCACCGCTTACACACAGACTTGCAGCGAGTCCCCTCACACTGCGCTCAGGTACTTTCAGCGGTCGACATTAAATTTGAATTAGATTGCACAGGGGAGCAGACAGAGCCGAGTGCTGCAGGCGGCTCAGGTTTGTTTTGCATAGATTTCTGTGCGTTTCATAAATCATATCTATGTTGTGGGGGCTTTTTTTTTCTTTCTCTGCAGCGCAGTAAAAACTGGCGTGCCGCGGTGGATCTGACGGGCCGGCTGCTCACGGCTCACGGTCAGGGTTACGGCAAAGCGGGCCAACCGACCTCCCACACCACCGACTCACTGCAGGTAAGAGACCGAAGCCGTACGTCTGCTGAGCCACGTCGGAGAGAGCGAAGATGTCTCCTGCAACTTCATGGTCTAACAATGTCCTGATCACTCACAGCAATTCAATATGTTTGGCAGAATAAGTGAATTTTAATCATTAACGGATTATTAAAGAGGGAAGTGCAGCCGCTGCCAGAGCGCGTAGGAGTGCAGCTGAAGTGTAACAGCGTTTACACCAGGTGAGGCGGCGGCACGCGGAAAATATGTTATGATGGAGAAGGACACGGAGCCCATAAACATGGTGGATAGTGCAGGGTTTTGTGAGCTGATAAAGTATATTGAAGCAGGCCCCTGAGGCTTGTTAAAGACAGGTGGAGGGAGGGGAGGAGGGAGGGAGGGAGGGAGGGAGGGAGGGGAGGGAGAGAGGGAGGGGGGACGCCGGCCTCCGCACCGTTTCAATGCTTCCGCTGCTGTTTTTTCTATGTTTTTATGTTGTTTATCACAGATTGTTTATGCCTGTGATAAGATAATCTCCATCCTGGCTCCTCCCTATCACACTGCTGCATGTTCCCCATCTCTGCCTGCTTCACTCACATCTGCTCAGGATGGAGAAGCAGCAGCACAGAGGGAAGGGACGCCTTGATTTAGGTGTGGAATAGCTTCAGAGCAGCAGATATCTCTCTGCTCAGCCCTGCATAGGCACGGAACACACACCGTGAGGTACTGATAGAGAGTGTGTGTAGGGACATTTAGAGGTTAAATATAGATCAGAATGAAAACAATATCTCCTTTAAAAGCCACTGGAAAGACGTCAACCACATTTTATAACATACGTGATGTACAGTATGTGCTTGTTGAAGGATTAAAGGAACGTCGGTGCAGATGATATCGTCACTCAGAATCTCCATTGAAGTTCCCTTTTTGTATTCTGGTCATGAGCACCTGAACGCATCACGTGCAGTCATTAGAGCTTCTGAAGGCAGGATGTGAATATTTCAGCTCTCCCTCTCTCTGTGAACACACTTGTCACACAGGCGCAGGTGAAAACATGTGTGTGTGTGTGTGTGATTTGTGTGTGAGATTAGCTTCACACATCCAAAGCATGAACTCTTGCTGACCTGCTGTTTTATTTAGAATAATTCTGGTCAATGCAACAAACATTAGGGACACAGGCAGAGACATAACTGTGTGTGTGTGTGTGTGTGTGTGTGTGTGTGTGTGTGTGTGTGTGTGTGTGTGTGTGTGTGTGTGTGTGTGTGTGTGTGTGTGTGTGTGTGTGTGTGTGTGTGTGTGTGTGTGTGTGTGTGTGTGTGTGTGTGTGTGTGTGTGTGTGTGTGTGTTCCAGCTCTGGTTTGTGCGCCTGGCCCTGCTCACCAAGCTGAGTCTCTTCCAAAACGCTGAGCTGGAACTGGAGCCCTTTGGGAACCTGGATCAGCCGGACCTCTACTATGAGTACTACCCCAGTGTGTACCCTGGAAGGAGAGGTACATGTTTACATTAGACTGCGGGCTCTGACCTTCATGTCAAAGGGTTTCTCACAGCGATGGACCACAGGGACTTCATCTACTCTATAATGCTGCAGCTCTGTGGAGCTTTGAGCCTCTTTCATCTCTTTGATCTCATTGTTTTGCTCTTCCAGCTCTCAACAGATCTCACCAACTCACAATATACATTAAAATTGTAGGCAGTCATCATCAGCAGACAAGCTTAGAACAAGGCAAAGAGAAAAGGAAGCATCTAGAATGCTAAAGGTCTGAACTCCGCTCTGACTCTGAGTGAGGCCACAACAAGAGAGCTCATGATGGAAGAGGCGTCATATGTTCTTCATCTGTAACTTAAAGAGCTACAGTAGCTAACCACTGTACAATATCCCCAAACTAATTCCTTCAAGATGATCATGCAGTGAGTCTGACTCTGGTCCTGACCCTCAAGCAGAACCTGGTGATTCTCCTTCTAGCAGCTGAGCTCCTGGCTGTAATTGGTCCAGATCTCCCATGGTTGGTTGAACTCTGCCGCCCACTTAACGCCGGGCCGGTGATGCTACAAGTGCTGCGCTATTTCAACCAATTACAGCCGGAGGAGGGAGGTATCAGAAGCGGAGATGACTTAAGACTGAGCTGTGTGTGAGGTCGTGTCCACTGGCCTGAAGGTCACAGACCAGATCAGCTTCAGGTCATGAGTCATCAGGGAACTGTTGGGAAGTTACAATCGTTATTGATCACAAAACATTGATCACACATCCTGCCCGATTATTATTATTGTTATTTTGATGCATACCCACAGGTAAAGCGTGTGTAAAGTGTGTGTAAAGTGTGTGTGTCTCAGGTCAGGAGCTTGATATCAAACCGTCCTCGTCTCCAGCGAGACCAAATGCTCTCTAATGTATTCCCATTACTCTGGATCTGCTTGGGCCCCTCAGGGTGCCACAGTGAAGGCAATAGGAGAGACACAGCTGCAGGCACACACACACACACACACACACAGGTGCAACACACACAGAGTCACGTTCTCTTGAAGCTCCAGCAGTTGCTCAATAGTGAATGCTTTGTGCTCTGCTGCCGGCACAAGTTTGACCTTTGTAACTCTGCTTTGGCTCAGTGTGTAAGTATGAATCTACCAATGTCAGTGTGTTGGTGTTGGAACAATTATGATTGACTGAGTGCTCAAGGACTACATTTCATTAATCTGTTTCTCTAATGAAAACAAGGATTGGGACCTCTGTGCAGAAACGTAGAGAGCTGAACGCTGCACGTCTGCGGCGGACGCTTTGAATGTGGACTCCTCACAAACACACATCAATAACTTTAACTAAGAGCCCAGATCTTTCCCCTCACAGGTCAGAACAAATGAGCCTGCGGTGGTCAAACACTAACCTCGCAAATGAAAACCTTCTCTGCTGCTTTGAGGAGGGATGATAGATGCTAAATGGAAACCTGTAACCTTGTGTTCTGCTACACAAACTGAGAGAGAGGGACAGAGAGAGAGAGAGACAGAGGGAGAGAGAGAGAGGCCATGTGAGTGTGATCCTGACCTCACCTCACCGTCCTTCAGGCTCTTCACCATAAATATCTGTGCGTCCGTCACTCAGGCTGTATTATTATAATATAATAAATATTCATGTTCCACAGTAGAGACTCTGCTGCCTACACAGGAAACGCTCCTACACACAACTCATACTTTTACTGTTTACCAAAGATTGTAATATCTGACTTGTACTATTTTCGCATGTATTGACGCGAGCATGTGTGTGTGAGTGTGTGTGTGTGTGTGAGCCTCAGGACGACCTCAGACTGAGTCCACTCCTGCAGAACCGTATCAGATCTCTTTACTTCTCTAAGTATCACATCAAAGTTTGAAATTTCAGTATGGCGTCGACCCTCTTCCACGCAGAGTGAGAGTGAATGATGTAGGAGCGGAGGGGAGGGGGGGGGGGGGAGGGGGGCAGAGGGATGAGTGATGCACACACACACAGAGATAAGAAGCTTTAATAAGCAGCCATATGTAGCTGAATGCTCAATCTGTAGGTTCCTGCCTGCAGGGCTGTGTGCAGTCTGTGTGTGGGTGGATGGCTTCATATTTCCATCTCTCATCTCTCTGTCTCTCTCTCTCTCTCTCTCTCTCTCTCTCTCTCTCTCCTCTCTCTCTCCATGTCCTCAAACCACCCTCCCTTTCTCTTCCTTCCCTTTCTTCCTCCCATTGTCTTGTCTCCGCTCTGGTTCTCCCCTCTCTCTCTCCCTCTCAGGCTCCATGGTGCCGTTCTCCATGCGGCTGCTGCACGCCGAGCTTCCCCAGTACCTGGCCAAGCCCCAGGAGGCCCTGGACCGCCTGCACTGCCTTAAGAGTGTCTGCCACACTGTTAGTACACACACACACACACACACACACACACACACACACACACACACACACACACACACACACACACACACACACACACACACACACACACACACGCACACACACACACACACAAACATGTTTACGCATATATATAGTGGGACGTGTTTCTGCAGCAGATTAGTCTCCACTATCTGCACAGGTACCTCAAGGTTTCTCTGCCAATTCAATTAACTGTATTAGAGTGGAGCAGTCAGGGGAGAGAGAGAGAGGGAGAGGGAGAGAGAGAGGAGAGGGAGCGAGCGACTTGATAGCGTGGGGGGGCAGATAACGTAAAGCGAGAAGAAATACAGGAGGGAGATCGAGAGAGACAGATGGGGAGAGAGCGACAGGAAGGAGAGACGGGAGAGGGAAAGTGACAGAGGAGGAGAGAGGAAGATAGGGGGAGAGAGAGAGACGGAAAGGAGGCAAAGAGGTAGGGGAGAGACATGAGGAGAGTGGGAGAAAGGTAAAAGAGAGAGGGAACAAGAGAGAGCGGCTTGGAAAAGCGGGGGGAGGCAGAGGAGAAGAGAGCGACGGGAGGGAGGGAGGGAGGGAGAGATAAAAGTGGAAAAAAGACAGGAGTAGAGGGAACGATAGAGAAACAGAGGAGAGAGGGGGCAACTTGGTAGAGAATGGGGCTCTCTCTCCCTCTCTCTCTCTCTCTCTCTCTCTCTCTCCCTCCCTCCCCCCCTCTCATCCATGTGTACTGTTGCCTGTATGTCCTGGCATTCATGCAGGCTCAGTGCATTAAACATATAAATCAGGCAGCGTGTGTGTGTGTGTGTGTGTGTGTGAGCTCAGGTATGCTGGAGTGTTTGAGTTTATGATTCTACATGTTCATGATCTCTCTCACACGTTTAACCACAACAGATCAAATGAATCCCTTTGAACAGATTATAGAGAATTTGGAGAAAGGCCTGGCTGAGGACAGCAGCATGATCAACCTGACACAGGAGAACAGACAAGGTAAGCACACACACACACACACACACACACACACACACACACACACATTTGGCTGCCGACCTGGCCGCGGTCCAGACTGCATCATACTGTGGGAGCTGAGTGAGGTCATCGGCCCAGAGTGAATATTAGGCACTCAAACACACACGCACGCACACACACACACGCACGCCCGCACACACACACACACACACACACACACACACACACACACGCAGTAAAGCAGAGGCACACCTGGCGCAGGACTGCAGCATACCTCGGGCAGCCATACACACACACACACACACACACATCCACAGGCACAAACACAGCGATGCAGTAATCTGAAAGTGTTTAGCAGCTCACTGCCTCCGTGCTGGTGCTGAATATCAAGCGCTCCCTACAGCCCTTCACGCCACGCGGATCAATACACATCAGTCCTGTTCACTCCACTGGCACCGCACAGGCCCGCATCTGATATTCACCTGCTTCACCCAAACTCTGGGGACACACACACACACACACACACAACATGGGTCTGTACATGTGAGCGTGACGCCTCAGAACACACACACACACACACACATTAATTAGATGTGCAATTGCCCTTTTTTTACTTATTTGATCAGTGATGTCATTGTTATTTCTTTGTTAGTGGAAGTTAGGTTGCTCACTCACCCGACCAATAGTTTGTACAATGAAACTCTGACCTTTGACCCTGAACCCTCTGCATGTTGTCATGAAGTCCAGACGGCTCCATGTCAGGTTTACAGATCTAGTGTGTGTGTGTGTGTGTGTGTGTGTGTGAGAGCGCACTGCACAAAGGCAGCAGGAGTTCATCTGAGCAGCAGATTCAGGGCGGCGAGCAAGAAATCTGGGGCTGAAGTTGAGCTGAGAGCAGAAAGCTCGCTGTAATTGGGGGAAATTGGCAGTGTGATGAATGTATGAATCTTTGAGTGTGTGTGTGTGTGTGTGTGTGTGTGTGTGTGTGTGTGTGTGTGTGTGTGTGTGTGTGTGTGTGTGTGTGAGGGCTTTCATATGTAACGTTGTGCCCAATCTCCCGTCTTCCCTGCCTCTAAAGCAGTGTGTAATAGCTGTGCCCTCTGTCTCTCCTCTCCTTTGACTCACTCCCTGCCCACACACACAGCCAAGTCAATAACGCAGGGCCCTGCCCTCATACATCAGACCCCCACTGAGTGATTAGCTCTTCTTTCCAATACACACACACACACCCTCACACACGCACACACACAGACACACGTGTGCAGGGATGAATACTAAAGCGCCCGTGCACTGCTGCTCTTCCTTGAGGCACAGCGCTGTTTGAGGGAAAGAGGGAAGCATAGTGTGCCGCAGTGCCTTCCTCACCACCTCTCCTTAAAATAAACCCCGGTGAGGAGGAGGAGGAGGAGGAGTAATGAGAGGAAGGCAGGGATGAAGCGATAGATGGATGACTGGTACAAAGGGTGACGTTAGAGGAATGCCTTAAGGAGTGCGCGCAGTGAAAAAAAAAGAATTCTCCGTAATCATATTGTCGCCCTTATCTCCGTCTGCTTCTCCCTTAGCTTCCCTTAAGCTGTGGAGGTCTCGCCTCAGCCGGGTCATGTACTCCATGGGCAACTGTCTGCTGCTGATGAAGGTATGTGCGTGTGTGTGTGCCTGTGCGTGTGTGTGCGTTGGAGGGTCTGGCTCCGTCTGCGCTCGTCTCTGCATGTGTGTGTCGGCGTGCGGGCGGCGTTCCTCCGCTCTGAGATGTCTGATGCCAGGCTGAGGGAGGATTCACAGTGAAATCCCCCCAGACTGACCACTAATTGGATTCGTGGTCGGTGAAAGAAAGCCAGCAAATAAAAGAGAGAGAGAGAGGAAGAGAGAGAGAGAAAGAGAGGAAGAGAGAGAGAGAGAGGATCCAGGCTGGGCAGTCTACAGAACCACAGTGCCACCTACTGGTGAAGAGGACACGTGTACACACACACACACAGAGGCACACACACACACACACACAGAGGCACACACACACACAGAGGCACACACACACTCACACACACACCTGAGTGTGTCCTTTGCCCTGCTCAGCAGTCCAGTCACCATGTGGAGCAGTGAGGGGGGGTGAGGTCACGCTGCTCCTCTTAATATGTTTGATTAATGCCCACACTCGCTCCACACACTTTACCTTTACCTCGCTCGCCCTCTCTTATCTCTGCCCCCCCACTGTTTACCTGTCTCACAATATATCTTCAAGTTTCACACCTCAACTTCTGCTCTTACCTCACTTACCCTCCATTCTTTACTTATATAGGATATATAAGCTACCTCTCCCCCTCTCTCTCTCTCTTCCTCCCCCTCCCTCCTTTTCCCCCTCTCTCTCTCTCTTCCTCCCCCCTCTCTCTCTCGCTCTGTCCCCCTCCCCCTTCTCTCTCCCCTCTCTCTCTCCTTCTCCCCCTCTCTCTCTTTCTCTCTCTCCCCATCTCTCTTTTTCTCTCCCTCTCTCTCTCTCCCCCTTCTCTCCCTTACTCTCTCTCTCTCCCCCTTCTCTCTCTCACTCTCACTCTCGCGCTCTCCCTCTCCCCCCTTATCTCTCACTCTCTCCCCCTCTCTCTCTTTTTTTCTCTCTCTCTCCCTCTATCCGCCTTCTCTCCCTCACTGTCTCTCTCTCCCCCCTCTCTCTCTCCCTCTCCCTCCTTCTCTCTCTCCCTCTCTCTCTCCCTCTTCCCCTCACTCACTCACTCTCTCTCTCTCTCCCTCCCTCTCCCTCCTTCTCTCTCACTCTCTCTCTCCCCCCCCCTCCCTCCTCAGGACTATGTTCTGGCTGTGGAGACGTATCACTCCATCATCCAGTATGAACCCCAGCAGAGAGTGCAGCTGCTCAGTGGGATAGGGCGCATCTTCCTGCAGGTACACACACACACACACACACACACACTGGCACACACACAGACACACACACACACAGGAGCATTTCAGGAACATTGTTGGACTGAAGCAGGTTTTGTAGTGAGGAGTGGTCCAGCATGGTGATCAGGTGGAGGTTCTGCCTGATGCTGGATCACTTTACAGCCTGGATGAGAACTATTCAACCAAAGCAGCTGTTAGTGTCACTATGTTACATAGCATATGTTACACACACACACACACACACACACACACACACACACACACACACACACACACACACACACACACACACACACACACACACACACACACACACACACACACACACACACACACACACACTCACACACACACACACTCACACTCACACTCACACTCACACAGACACAGTTCTTACTCCTGGTTTGTTGTTGTCCAGATCGGAGACGTTAAAACAGCAGAGAGGTACTTCCAGGACGTGGAGAAGACGTGCGAGGCCGGCGGGAGCCAGCCCAGCCACAGCATGTGTGTGCTGATGAACAGGTACGCGTGCTCGCCACCTCCGCAGGCATGTGTGAGGTGGGACCGGAGGTCGCACCGTCACACATGCCGTCTCAAGGGATGGAGCTGATGATGTGAGGCGGAGGTGACGGAGGTGACAGAGGTGACGGAGGTGATGGAGGTGACGGAGCTGATCTCACCCCTCTGAGAGCGCCGACGCTGCTAAATATGGATCTCTGCTACACTGCTCATTTTATTACACACACTATTAAAATGGCGCTGAGGCATTTGATCTCACCCAAAACTCTAGACACACACATGGCTGTCTCATCAGGTCCATATCCCTAAATAAAAATTTTGATTCCATTGATTGATGAAGAGCTAAAACGCAGAGCGACACAAACAGACGCTGGGTGAACTGGGAGGAGTCACAGAACTAAACCATTTTCTTAAACCAGTGTTTTCTGTCTTGCACAGTGATTATGCAGGTTGATCAAACTGCTGTGTTGTTGCCGGAGTGTGTGTGTTCACATTTGTGTCTTCGTGTGTTTCAGGGCCTTCGTCTACCTCAGTCAGAACAACTACGCTGAAGCTCACGCCTCCTTTGCTGAGGTGTTGAATATCGAACCCAAGAACCCGGTGGTGAGTGCTGCACACCGCCGTCACACACTGATGTCACACACTGATGTCACACACTGATGCTCCCTAACTCATTTACCCTGCAGCGCTCACACAGCTGGATCGACGGGGCTTATAAGACATATACAGTCAGTGTAATTATGTTTTAAGTTAAAAACAATGCCTGTGGTCTATCCTCTGTGTTTTTGCTGACATTGTGTAATTCACTGTTCTGGCACCAGAGGTCACCAATGCTCTTCACGTCCAGCAAACCCCTTTGTGCTGGTGTCAGGTGTGTTACCACCTGTGAAGGTGATGTTTAGAGGTCATTATCAGACGTCTGCATCACTGACTATTGATCCCAAATAGTGATCAGATATTTCAGATTTTTCTGACATTTCCTGCTTTATCCCACACTTGTTTTCTGCATTTAGCTCACAGAGCATCTACAGCATCTCATTGCTCTAAATCTGGTCTCGACATTCTTCCAGGCTAACAACAATGCAGCAGTTTGCCTGCTGTACCTGGGCCGGCTGAAGGAGTCCCTGGGCCAGCTGGAGGGCCTGGTGCAGCAGGACCCGGCCCTATACCTTCACGAGAGCGTCCTCTTTAACCTGACCACCATGTACGAGCTGGAGTCCTCTCGCAGCACCCAGAAGAAGCAGCTGCTGCTGGAGGCCGTGGCCTGCCAAGAGGGCGACAGCTTCAACACGCAGTGCCTCAAACTGATCTGAGAGGTAACATGGAGGGGGGCGGGGCCGGGGGGGGCGCTGGTGAGGTCTGGGGCACCAGGGTGAGGTCGCTGAAGACAACAGGAGAAATCATAGCTGGAGAAGCCACGTAAACTGGAGCTCTCTGTTGTTCCCTGGTGGCTTGAGAAGCTGCCGGCCATCAGACTGAACTCACTGAGGATCTCTGGACACACACACTCTGCTCTCCGTCGTGTTGTTCGGTTCAATTTTAACTCCTGGAGGAAATTAAGTTATAAGCTGCACTGCATCATCTCCACTCAACCAACTCAAGGTTTGCTTATTTAATCAGTTTGTCCCGGTGGATCTTTGTAATTATCACTGTTTCCATATTGTATTGATGGAGTAATGTATATTGAACATGAATATTGTTTTATCCAAAATAAAATAACTGATTTAACTGCACTGAAGCTCATTTTGATTTAACATAGAAAGATTGTTTACATCATTTGGTTCATCACTATAATAGTGAAGTCTCTGTGTTTCACCACTGAAGCCTGAGCAGACCTTCAAATCATTTCTGTGATGGGTCTAATATATTAATATTGATATTAACAGAGAAGAACCTGCTGAAAATAAGAGCACCACCAAGCACCGTGCAGTGGACTGGAGCTTCACCACACAGCTGCATGTCTCCTCTCCTCTGGATCAGGCTGATAGAAAGCAGCAGAACTTCCCCAGTAAAGGTTAAAGGTCACATGGTAACAAACACTGACATGAAAGAAGTAAACACCCAAAGGAAACGTGCCTTTATTAAGTGTGACCTTATACAAGAAATGTATCTTATTTAGTTCGTTTTCATGATCAGTCTCAGTTTGTTATCATTTTATTACTGTGGGTTTCCAGAAAATATGTATTATATGCAGTGCTGACAAAAGTTTTCTCCCCCTCAGAGCCTAAGAGTTTAAAGTATCTACATGAAGAGAAGAGGCACTGTAGGTTGATTGCATGTAGGCTCCATCACTCCAGCCCTCCACAGCCCCTCACTGGGCTCAGTGCTGAGTGACTGAAGTGGAGTCCTCCGCCCCTCTCAGCTCTGCAGAGACTCCAGGTACTTCTGACGGGCATCAAAGTCGTCGGCCGGCCGGTTGTAAGCTTTCCACACGGGCTCCCCCACAAACAGCCTCATGGCTTTGGTGTAGTTCTGTGAAAACACAACAGTCTGAGGATTCTCACTGATCACGGTCTAATCAATAATCAATACCTTGTTTACATTCTCATTTAGAGGCAGAATGAAAGGATTACTCAGCATATTACATTCCTATAACTTGTGTGTGTATATATATATGATGTAATCAGCCTGTTTCACAGCCTGTTGTTCACGTCAGTTGGTAAATGCAAACGCACGGTCTGGTCCAGGGTGAAGCGGTGGTAGATCCCAGCTGGCAGGGTGATCAGGTCTCCCTTGCTCATGGAGATTCTGATCCATCGCTCCTCCTGGTCCCTGACGTCAAAGTAAGCCCGGCCGTCCAGGATGTAGCGAATCTCATCGTCCAGGTGCAGGTGCTCCTCAAAGAACATCTTCAGCTGCAGGACAAACAGGTAGAAGGACCTGCTGCGTCTTTAATTAACTTCTAATGTGTTATGCCACAATAATCCCTCTCTTTACGTCAGGGTTCCTACTATGGTTACATTCCCTCAGACAGGTGACCTTACCTGGACACGTCTGGAGCATGCATGTCTTACCTTCTCCTCATAGTTGGGTAGTTTGTCTTGGTGGATTGTGATGATGTCCATAAAGGAATAACCTCTGTCTTTACGGATCTGCTCCAGCTCCGGGTCCGTCTCATAGATATCTGCATTCAGCTGGAAGAGCAGGAGACACACAGCTGCATTTAAAGCACACACAAACACACACACACACACACGCACACACACGCACACACACTCAGCGGCCACATCACTAGATACACCTACACCTACACTATATAACAGCTACATTTAAGATCCACATATGAATTGTACAGACGGTGACAGCAGACTACATAAAGAAAATAAGTTTAGCATAACGACAACAAAATACATTAAACAGCTTATAACCAAGATGTAACTGTAGTATTTCCTCATCTTCATTATTACATCGTTTCACTTATATAAGAGGTGCAGAATATTGGAACCACCTTTCACTTTTGCCACAATGATTGATGACGAAATGTCAACAAAAACTGGACACAGTCAGTGGACTTGAGTACGATTACGGGGGTAAAGGAAAGTAGGAGGGAATTAAATAAATAAAAAGATCTTCACTTAAACAAAGCCCAAAATACTGCGCGTTAAAAGGAAAACTGAGTTAGGTTGAAAACCTTTCAACAGTTTGATTGTGGATGAGTCACGTTCACGGAGTGTAGGACAGATGCACTCCAGGGATGAACGTGTTTACAGTATGCGCCATGTTAGTCACTTTATGAGTTGGACTGTAGTAACACGTATATAGAACAGATATAGATTTATATCTATAGAAAAGCTTCACCTGACATACACGATACTTTGAGGTCTGCATTGAGTTTGCCTTTGGAGGAAACCGCCTTTGTTGACAACTAGCTGGTGTTAGCTGTTGCTAGCGCGTCACGGCGGCAGTTTTACCTTCCAGTGAAACACTCCGAGCTTCTTCATGTCCTCCAGAGAGACGGGCTGGTTCGGGCTCATTCTGTGCGGGCTTCTCTGGTCCTCATCAGAGGAGTCCATGTACCAGGCCTCCAACCCCATGTTGAACCCCCAACTGGACTTATGTCAAGGAGCTGTGTTAGGACCTGAAACGCGCGTGATGCTTTCAACTGCTCTCACAAAGCTCGTAACTCTGGCTACCTTTGTAACGCTACCGAGGCAACGTTAAACTTGATTCGGTCGGATTGTACATAATGTCCACTGCATAAAAAGTAATCAATCGATCGGTCTATCGGATAAAACCAGGCGAAAATGAAAAGTAAATGTTTTTATCTCGTAAAAAACAAATACACAAACAAATACCATTGAGTTAAAAAAGAAAAAAAAGTATTGAAGAGCACTGTGGCCTATGGTGATAATATCAACAAAAGAATAGAATACAAAATAAACTTTGCCCCTTGGTAATTACGCCAGTTACATTTTGTTTCCATGCAATTCAGCTATCTCCCGTGTATAGAAAGACAATGGCAGTTACCACCAGAGGGCGCCACATTCCAAGAAATGCTTCACCCGGGCTGACTTCACCTGGTGGCGGTTGTGTTCATGTGAGTGCATTCTGTTATGATGGGTGCAGACCACGCAACCCTCTGCCTCAGCACCAAGGGAAGGAAGGCGTCACATTACGTGGCACACACACACACAGACACACACAGACAGACACACACACACACACACACACACACACACACACACACACACACACACACACACACACACACACACACACACACACACACACAGTAACAGTTGCAGTGGTATGGGTTCCCTGCATTGTGACAGTGAGTCACGTGGTGAATACTGTACACAGCTTCTCTAATGGCCATGATCAGCAGTGAAGAACAGTGTGAACCAAGAGATGAAGCAGCTGAATCATTATACTTCTATAATCGTCGCTGGCATCTGTGCTGCTATGTTTGCCATTACCATGGAAACTAGAAGAGCACTCATTTGATCATATACCTCTGCCAAGGCCAAACGTTCATAGACAAAATGGATCTTGTTCCAATAATGTACAGGTTAAAGAGATACAAAAGACTATAATGAACTTTTTTCAAGGTAATTTATGTTCAAACTAGGTCATTGGACGTTATGGCGTTCACTTACCAGGACCCTTATGCAGCTTGAAGACATGTTTAAGCCCCTAAAAGTTCCTCTTCTGGATCCAAACTTCAAATATCTACAGAATGATGCAGCAAATGTAAAAATGCTGTGTTGTCACTTAAAGATGGATGAAAACAGTTTGAATGTTATTAATCAGCACCCTGATGTTCCATGTTTCCACCCTGTTATTGTACAGTGATACGGTTTATGTGTTCAAGCAGATGATGTGACTCTGGCAGATTGAGACATTGTTATCAGGATCACGTAACGTTTACACGACGTTCTCCCTCTCTCTGCTCTGATTACAGGAGGGGGATCAGGTGTGCAGGTGTGGGGCCCTAAACTGGTAATCATCTCTTATCTTCTCTGCTTTAAACAGCAGGCGTCGACTCCACAGCGCCACCAGACCGTGGACTCTGTCTGACGCACGTCTCTGCCCGGCTCCACTCGGTCAGTTCCCCTGCCTCATTCTGAACGACTGCATCACTTTGTTCCTACTCTGCTTTGCTCCATTTCCTAGTCTCTGCGTCTGTGTTTTGCATTTGGGTCCTCTTAACTCGTGTGTGTGACACGAGCAGTGAGTCTCTGAGCTCTGTGGGGGGGGGGGATTGTGCAGATGACGCTTTGGAGGCGTGAAGTCAGAGGCGTGGCTGTGGTGCCTGGGCGGGTTGAAGGTCTGCGGGGGGTCGGGTTCTGTGACCTTGAAGGTTCTTGGCTCTGTGTGGAGGACAGGAGTCCTGCTGCCACAAAGTGAGAAACCCAGAGAGGAGGGAGCAGAGAGAGGAGGGCAGAAGGGAGCGATGAAGAGCTGTGTGAGGCAGATCACGATTAACAGTCAACTCATCAGACGCATAAATGACCCAATTACACCTCAGTGCTGGGTTAGAAACACACATGTTCTGTTTTTGGAAGTGAACTTTATCTACTGCAGGCCGTGCATATGTGGAATAAGAACAGACGGGATGTAATGTGGGAGTAAACAAACCTCCTCCTCCTCCTCCTCCTCCTCCTCCTCCTTTATTTCTATCTCTTTAAGGGATAGGTCACCTAGTTTACATTCAGTGTGCAGAGGAGAAAAGCAGGACAGCTCTGCTTCACTGAGCAACACAGAGGGACATCAATCCAGATATCAGTGAGAATGTTTATTTGTAATAGATGAAGATGAGTGACAGAGCCTAAGTGTGCACGTCTTCTTCTTCTTCTTTGTTTCAAACATGTGTGTGTGATCCTTTTCTCTCTTCTTCTCCTCCTGCTTTCTCTTTCCAAAGACAGAATCCTGGGATGCAGGGGTCTCGGTTCTCAACCTGTGACTTGACCTCTGGGACCCACACATGCTTACATTCACATAATGTAGGATTGAACTTGGTCTAAATCTGTGTGTGATCTCACAGTGAATCCAGATCTGGCCTGTAAACGTTGTGGAGTGAACTCTGCTCGTGCTCCGATTACGCAACACATCAGGGCTATTTAGAGAACACTGAAGTTCTATTCATTCTGTCCATATGAACCTCTTATTCACATTCTTAATCTCAGCACATGAACGCACCTCAGGTCAGAGAGTACAAGAAAAGATGTTCCACAGGGAATAAGATAAGAATAACATTCAATGGGTTTGGACTCTGTGCTTCCTTTCCTTTCTTTAAAACCTCTCTGCTACCTGACACACACACACACACACACACACACACACACACACACACACACACGTCTCTGTGATGGCCAACACTTCAGCCCACAGTACTCCTCTCTCTCTCTCTCTCTCTCTCTCTCTCTCTCTCTCTCTCTCTCTCTCTCTCTCTCTCTCTCTCTCTCTCTCTCTCTCTCTCTCTCTCTCTCTCTCTCTCTCTCTCTCTGTGAGCTGGAGCCTCAGGTTTAAAATAGCTCCTCTCTCACAGGTTTTTACCATCATAGTTGCGATGGTCTTATATAATCTGCACCTACTGATCTTCCTCCCTCTTCATCCTCTTCTGTTCTCCCTGCCTGCATCACTTTCTTTCTTTCTTTCTCTCTCTCTATATATATATTTCTCTCTGTCTCTCTCTGTCTCTGTCTCTGTCTCTGTCTCTCTCTCTCTCCCTCTCTCTCTCTCTCTCTCTCTGTCTTATGC
>NW_027467322.1:0-7500 GCF_046128005.1 Genypterus blacodes | reverse complement strand
CTGTCTGTAAACTCCTCTTAATGACTGAGTGTGTGTGTGTGTGTGTGTGTGTGTGTGTGTGTGCGTGCGTGTGCATGTGTACTCACAGCTCTCCAGCTGCATGATGCAGGTCTGGACGTCCATCGGGAAGTTCTTCAAATCCATGGGACAGGCCAGGATCAGTGTTATTCTGCCAACACAAACACACACACACACACACACACACACACACTCAGTCATTGAGAGGATTATCCAGGGCTTCATCAGTGTCGCTCAGGCAGCCAGAGCCAAGACGCCACACTGAGCGCCCAGAACACACACACATCTCCCACACACACATTCACCTCACTCACTTTCTGCTGTAATTTAAGCTCCGCCTGTTTAACCACACTGAGTCCTCACGCACCACAACACCACAACAAGACAACACGACCAAGAGAGCGTTTATGTTTTCATACTTCCCCCTCCTCCTCCACATGAACTATAGAGCCACTCCAGAGGTTTAGTGATTGAAAAGAGTAAAAGGTTCAGGGCCCCAGGAGGTCCAGGTTTGACTCTAGTACTCCAGATCAGGTTTCACCTCTGCAGCACGTCAGCTGTCACCAAGCTGTCACCACGGAGACACACCACGCACAGAGACCGCTTCCCTTTACACGCCGGCCCTTCTGTTCCGTACCGCCGACAGAACGCCCACAGCTCCGGCTCGGCCTGCTCGGCCCGCTGTACCACATAAAAGTCTGCAGCGTCGGCGCTTTGTGGGCGCGGCCCTGACAGGATGCTGAATACGGGTTACACACATGATGGAGCTTCCGCAGATGTCCCACTTTTTGGGCAGTGCAGTTTGTGTAAGTGTGCGTCCCAAATGCCTGCAGAGCGGCAGAGGGAGGTGAACCCGTAACCCCCGGCAACGCTGTGTGAGCATGCCCAGGGCTCCTCCTTCTCTCCCCCCCCCCCCGTTGGTTTAATATCCTGAGGCGCTGAGATCAAAGTGATCAAGGGACGTTTCATTTAGATGGTGTCCAGTTAAAAAATGAAAACTGAGGAGGAGAGGAGGAGGAGGAGGGGGGGAGGAAGAGGAGGAGGAGGGGGAAGAGGAGGAGCGGGAGGGAGGGGGGGCAGGAGGAAGGGGGAGGAGGAGGGAGAGGAGGAGGAGCCCTGAGTTCCTCTCTCACTCTTCCACTCCTCTGAGCGTATTTATAAAAGGTCTAACATTGCTCCTCCTCCTCCTCCTCCCCCTCCTGGCGGACACGAGGTGAAAACTGCGGTTGATAACGGATCGGACTCGCCACCTGAATACTAACAGGCTGAGCATTTCCTCAATCACCCCTGAGCTCAGGCAATAAAGCCAGGAGGACGAAGAGGAGGAGGAGGAGGAGGAGGAGGAGGAGGCACCGACAGGCTAAAAGGTTTGTGGGCTGAAAGCAGCTATAACTCTGAGAGCTCAGAGAAACGTGAGGAAGAGGAGCATAAAGTCCAGGAAGGAGAAGAGAAAGACCTCCAAATAAACTCCAAGTGATCAGATGAAGAATAAAACAAAGAGCTCCTCCTCCTCCCACATCATCTGACTCCTCCTCATCACATCTTCATCATCATCATCATCACTATTGAATGATGATTTGTTGGTTCTGCTGTCAGATGAATTATTTTAGGCAATGAGGTCATGGGTCATGGGTCAGATCAGCCTCAGAGTTCATTCTCAGTCTAAGTTGTTTGGGGGCGGGGTTATCTATCCTGCTTCTCTTCATCTTCTTCTTCTCATTTTCAGCTTAATGAACACTAAAGTTCAACCAGTCATGTTCTTGATGCAGGACACACAAACAGGACACACACACACACACACACACACACATTCAGAGCAGAGGAGAGAGCGTGGCGTCGGCGGTTGAGCTCACCGTATGCTGTAGAGCACGTTGCCGTTCTTGGAGATCCTCAGCAGCTTGTTGTCGGTCGTGACCTCGTGGAAGTTCGCTCCCTTCTCGTTGGCGAAGAACAAGTCGGGCTTCCAGATGGAGTCCAACATAGACGGGTCCAGGTCCAGAGAGTCGTCGGGGTACTCGCTGTAGGCCAGCCGAGGGTCGTTCCACTGCTGCCTCAGGAAGATGTTCACTCTGTAGTCCTGCGGGGGAAGAAGACAGCACGGACAACATGGAGACATGGAGACATTAGAAGAGGACAAAGTCTCCTCCTGCATTTACTCTGCAAGAACGGATGGAATGAAGGAGAGAGGGACAGACGGATGGAGGGAGGGGCAGAGGGACAGATGGACTGAAGGATAGAGGCAAATGGACATGTGGACAGACAGATGGATGTGGGGACAAACAGCTGATCATTCAGGTTATTGATCAACAACATTGCTGTGAATAAAGACGACACAACATCAACAAACAACCGGAGCTTTGAGTTTCATTTCCTCTCTTTGGCACGACTGCTGTCTGCTGTCTGTCCCACAGACGCATGCAGACAGGGGGACATGTCTCACACAGGACAGGAGGTCTGAATGGTCCAGGGCTCAGATTGATGAACTCCAGATCTCCTCTCCTGTGCCTCGGCTCATATATTAACCCATTCAGTCATTTCATGTTTCTACTATTAATACCAGTTTCTCTCAACACTCCACACACACACACACACACACACACACACTTCCAGGGAGAAGTCCACACAGAGGAGGAAAGGCACAGAGCCATGATTCTGCACACAAAGCAGCACAAACTAGAGCAGAATGCAATGCAGCCACCAGACAAAATGCATTTTGCCAGTTTCACTGTTTCTCAACTGGAACGACTCTCAGGGTTCCGCCCATAAAACACAGACGCCATTCCTGCTTCCACGCTAACACACAGAACCACATCCTGCTTCCACGCTCACACAGAACCACATCCTGCTCTCTTCAGCTGCAGCACATTAGAAGCCCAGAGACCAGATTCTAACTATCAAGCGGCAAAAATAAATTTGGAACAGAAGGAAGGTTCTACAAAGATCTGCAGCTTCCAAAGAGGGGAAGGGAAAGATGGCTGAGGTAGGAGGGATAAAGGTCGGGTCGTAGGTCAGTGCACTGCTGAATGGATGGGCTGGATGAGCAGGTGGCTCCAGGTCTCATCCTTCTGATGTTGGAGATAACTGATCCCTCTTCTGGACTCAGGCCTCTGTTCTGTCCTCCTCTCCTCCTCCTCCTCCTCCTCCTCCTCCTCCTCCTGTGTGTGTGTTGATGCACTGAGCTGAGGCTCCTTCACACGCTGAGGACACGGGGAACTAAACCGCTCACTTCCACGAGGAGGAGCTTTTTGTGTTCAGTTAACCTGGGAAATGAAATCTCTCACTAAACTTCACAATAAATAAACAAGCGTGAAAAAAGTGGGTTGCAAGTGAAGGAAATGAACGAGGAATCAGGAATCAGGACTCAGGACTCAGGTGTTTACTGCTGAGTGTGAAAGATGAAACACAGAGGAGGAGCAGAAAAAGAAGCTTCCAGAAATAGAGGCAGGTACAGACAGGCAGATGAATGTGTGCAGACTTAACTGAAGGTCATTACACAGAGAGAGAGAGAGAGGGGGGGGGGAAGAGAGAGAGGGGGGGGACTCTCTCTCTCACTCTCTCTCTTTTCCGAGGCCGTTTGAGGTTAAATCCTGGATGCAGAGTGAATGAACAGGCAGCCTCCAGTTTAACTGAAGAGGAGATCAATGTCTCTGCTGAAAGTCTCTGTGTGTGTGTGTGTGTGTGTGTGTGTGTGTGTGTGGAATACACAAGAATCAATTCTGTCTCTGGATCCAAATGAATTCAAATCTCTCACTATTACCACACATTACTCTCTCTCTCTCTCTCTCTCTCTCTCTCTCTCTCTACCTCTGTTAAGGCACACAAACACACACACAGAGACACACACACACAGCGCGCACACAACAGAAACACACAAACACACAACAGACACACATACACAACAGACAAACACACACACAACACACGCACACAAGTTCACACACGCTAGCACACAAGCACAAGTACACACACACACACACACACACACACACACACACACACACACACAGCATGTACAGTGTAAGACTCAAAGTCAGAGTAAGAGTTCAGTCAGAGTAAGAGTTCAGTCAGAGTAAGAGTTCAGTCAGAGTAAGAGTTCAGTCAGAGTAAGAGTTCAGTCAGAGTAAGAGTTCAGTCAGAGTAAGAGTTCAGTCAGAGTAATGATAATAGTTTGCTGTTGTGTCTTTATCTGCTTTGGAATGTTTCCTCTTTTTCTAAAACACTTCCAGGCCTTGGAGCCTTTAGTTTGTGCGTCCTTGGTGGAGGTGTGAGTGCTGTCTCTCTCCCTCTCCCTCTCCCTCTCCCTCTCCTTCCATTCTCTACATAACCATCGATCAAAAGCCAGGATATTAGCCGGCGTTGCCTTGGAGCTTTATTGCGTAATCCCCTGGCCGCCCTCTGTGCTGCCTGTTTCACACATCAGGGCCGGAGCTTCTTCATGACATCATGCTCACCTTCCAGCCCTCTAATTGTCAATTATTCTCAGAATATGGACCCGGGCCACTTGGGCCAGGCTGGAGCCGTCATTAAGCTGTGAGGAGGGGGAGGAGGAGGAGGAGGAGGAGGCGCGGCCATGCCAGCAGCAGCAGCGGGTGGCATTTAGAGGAGCAATCAGCCACGCCACTGAATGAGCAGCGTGTGTGTGTGTGCGTGTGTGAGTGCGTGTGTAGGGGTGACACATCGCATAGCAATCAGCTTCAGTGCGAGTCGCCGTTAATCACGGTTTATTGGAGAGAATATGTGCAAGCAAACAAATGAGCTTGACCTTTGTGCTTTCATAAATAAGTGGCCTTACTTTCTGCTCCAGATTATGATGAATAACTCAAATGGTGGAGGAATGCAGCGTGTGTGTGTGTGTGTGTGTGTGTGTGTGTGTGGAGCCGACAGACACACACACAGGGAAATTCTGTCATTGGCAAAAGGTCAGAAGCTTTGGAGGTCAGAAGCTTTGAAGGTCAGAAGCTTTGGATGTCAGAAGCTTTGAAGGTCAGAAGCTTTGGAGGTCAGAAGCTTTGGAGGTCAGAAGCTTTGGAGTCGCCACAACAAAGACACTTCCCACTTCCTCCCTCACACAGATGAGTTTTACTTCCTGCTGCTTCAGAAAATCTCCATTTGATGCATTGACACAATTGAATCTGCTTATATTCTGCTGCACAAACCCAACAACATGTTCCATTAGCTCTCCATCCTCATCTCTCCTCTGGGATGACTTATTCATGCCTCTTAATGACTTCATTTGTTCTAATGAATTAATAAGCCGTGGCCTCAAACTACTTCTTCTTCTTCTTCCTTCATTTTCCCCTCAGATCCTCATTTCTGCTTCCTTCTGCTTCTCCTTCTCCCCTCAAACTCTATTTCTTTATTTGTGCTCTTGAGTCCCAGTTGGTTTTTTATGTCTTTTGCAATTCATTCCCATATCAATTAGAGTTCAGAGTTATAAATGTTCAATGTTTATTTGATGTTTTTTAGCAAAGCAGAATTCACAGCAGAGCGGAAAATAACAAACTAGAATACTTCTGTGTTACCTTGGTAACAGTACTCAAGTCTCTGTTCTCTGCCTGGAGACCTGCAGAGTCTACATGTGAGACCTGCAGAGTCTACATGTGAGACCTGCAGAGTCTACATGTGAGACCTGTAGAGTCTACATGTGAGACCTGTAGAGTCTACATGTGAGACCTGCAGAGTCTACATGTGAGACCTGTAGGGTCTACATGTGAGACCTGTAGAGTCTACATGTGAGACCTGTAGAGTCTACATGTGAGACCTGCAGAGTCTACATGTGAGACCTGCAGAGTCTACATGTGAGACCTGTAGAGTCTACATGTGAGACCTGCAGAGTCTACATGTGAGACCTGCAGAGTCTACATGTGAGACCTGTAGAGTCTACATGTGAGACCTGCAGAGTCTACATGTGAGACCTGCAGAGTCTACATGTGAGACCTGTAGAGTCTACATGTGAGACCTGTAGAGTCTACATGTGAGACCTGCAGGGTCTACATGTGAGACCTGTAGGGTCTACATGTGAGACCTGTAGAGTCTACATGTGAGACCTGTAGAGTCTACATGTGAGACCTGCAGAGTCTACATGTGAGACCTGTAGAGTCTACATGTGAGACCTGCAGAGTCTACATGTGAGACCTGCAGAGTCTACATGTGAGACCTGCAGAGTCTACATGTGAGACCTGCAGAGTCTACATGTGAGACCTGCTTGTCTCTGCATGTATGAAGTGTTGACTCCACTAAACTGGACGCCTGCACAAAGACAGCAAAGGAAGATTTTGGTATTGGTGCAACTAACAGAGAGGAGCAGGAACCTGGAGAGGAGCAGAGGGAGCAGTGAGGGAGCAGAGGGAGCAGTGAGGGAGCAGAGGGAGCAGTGAGGGAGCAGTGAGGGAGAAGAGGGAGCAGTGAGGGAGCAGTGAGGGAGCAGAGGGAGCAGTGAGGGAGCAGTGAGGGAGCAGAGGGAGCAGAGGGAGCAGTGAGGGAGCAGAGAGGGAGCAGAGGGAGCAGAGGGAGCAGAGGGAGCAGTGAGGGAGCAGTGAGGGAGCAGAGGGAGCAGAGGGAGCAGAGGGAGCAGTGAGGGAGCAGAGGGAGCAGAGGGAGCAGTGAGGGAGCAGAGGGAGCAGAGGGAGCAGTGAGGGAGCAGAGGGAGCAGTGAGGGAGCAGAGGGAGCAGTGAGGGAGCAGAGAGGGAGCAGTGAGGGAGCAGAGGGAGCAGAGGGAGCAGTGAGGGAGCAGAGGGAGCAGAGGGAGCAGAGGGAGCAGAGGGAGCAGTGAGGTAACGAGGGGCCGATGAGTCTTTGTGTCTCAGTGTATTCAGGTCTGTTGGGGTCTCCGTATGAACGCTGCAGCAGGAAGTTGGCGTCTGCGCTGTAAAGCGAGACCTGAGGCTGTGATGTTGTGACAGAAGGCCGTCAGAGTGTGAATGTGTCAGGCTGCTGTGACACCGTTAGCAGAGGAAACGCTGTACTTACACAATGCTGCTCTCATTCCAGAGCAAATTAAACTCAGGCTATAAACCACGCATGAAGGACCACACTCCTCTTCCTCCTCCACCTCCTCCTCCTCCTCCTCCTCCCCAGCAACAACAAACACCACCATAACAACAGATACAGGAGCAGACGCAGCCATATTCTAATTCTTCCACTGTCATAACATCCTGCTGACTCCCTGGATGGTGCTCAGGTGGGGGGGGGAGGAGAGGGGGAGGAGAGGGGGAGAGCCGCGCTTAAACCTCACGCATAATGGAGACACATCTGCTCAATGAAGACAACCCTGCAGTGAGAGAGAGGGAAAGGGAGAGGCAGAGAGAGAGAGAGAGACAGAGACAGAGAGAGAGACACAGAGAGAGAGACAGAGAGAGAGAGAGAGAGAGACAGAGACAGAGAGAGAGACACAGAGAGAGAGACAGAGAGACAGAGAGACAGAGAGAGAGAGAGAGACAGAGACGGACACAGAGAGAGAGAGACACAGAGAGAGAGAGACA
>NW_027467321.1:12500-16097 GCF_046128005.1 Genypterus blacodes | reverse complement strand
GAGCTTATTCATGTCAAATGCTTTCTGCCTTTCAAGTTTTAATTGAAAACGCGGAATTGCCCGACTTTCTAATTGTGCCGCGTGTGCTCCCATTAGGAGCGTGTGTGTGTGTGTGTGTGTGTGTGTGTGTGTGTGTGTGTGTGCGTGCTACAGACAGCTGCCAGTGGGTAATCAGGGCCTCTCACTCACTCAGCCTCAGCTTCAGCCTCAGCAGCAGTGGAGCAGTGAGGTCTGTGTTTGTGGAGCACTGGAGCGTCTCTCTCTCTCTCTCTCTCTCTCTCTCTCTCTCTCTCTCTCTCTCTCTCTCTTCTCTCTCTCTCTCTCCCACCTTCAGATCCTTACTTGTGTCCATTAACAGTAAATAAAAATAATTGAATACGTTACAGACGCAGATTTGAGCCCAGAGGAGTGTAAAGAGTTCAGCAGCTCAACAAGTGGAGGAAGAAGTGAGACAGTCAGAGATGGAAGAGTCGGCTGTTTCCTTTACTCATCAGAGGGAGTTTAGTCTTCATAGGGAGAGAAGCTGAGCACACGGAAACCATGACAGGGACAATCAGAGAGGAGAGGAGAGGACACGGGTCAGAACACGGGTCAGAACACGGGTCAGAACACGGGTCAGAACACGGGTTGGGGCACAGACTCTGATTGGTCTCCAGTTCTACCCATCTCTATTTGATTGTGATGATGAAGGACAGAAGGTAGAAGGAGACAACAGAGACATAAAGATGAAACTATAAGAACAAAGACTAAACCACCAGATATGTGAGGAAATCTGTATATGAATCAAATATGAAGGTGAGGGTTGGAGAGTGAATTCATTTTGTGTGTGTGTGTGTGTGTGTGTGTGTGTGTGTCTGGGTTCGTTCCACTCCTCTGCTTCTAAAGGGGGACCAGAGGATCTGTGCTGTGATTGGTCATTATTTTAAACCCAGCGTGCCTCAGTGAGTCTTTGTCCCACTGATCTATTTGTGCCGCTCCAGCCTCTTCCTCCTCTCTGCACACACACACACACACACACACACGTAAACAGCCTGCAGGTTCTCCCAGGTCATGGTTTGTTTCCTCTCTCACTCTGGACTGTTCTGGTTCTTCTCTGGAGCGTCTTCTCTCCTTCACTTCCTGTTTGAAGTTGTAGTTTCTCTCAGTGTTTTCCTTCTGTGGGAGATTAAAGTGACAGAGGAACTAAATGAGCAAACTCTCCCCCCGATCGCTGGCTTTGTTTCTTCCCCTCGTGTCCTCTTTCATAACCTCTTCTTCCTCTCTAGACGCTCAAACGCTCGCTCCTCTTCCTCGCTCCACGCCGCTCACACCGGCCAATTAGGACTCCAACGCTCCACTGAGTCCAGACTCTCACCCGGGTCAATGCAGCTGAGGGTGCTGCTCTGACTGTGAGAGGAGAAGAAGAAGAGGAGGAGAAGAAGAAGGAGAAGAAGAAGAAGAAGATGAAGGGGAGATGAAGATCTAAACAGACGGAGCGGAGGGAAACGGATCAGAACCAGAGCAAAGAAATGGGAAGGTTGAAGAGCTGCATTATGGGAGATGAGCCGTGATTTAGTGGTTCAGAGCGTTTCAGCTTCTGCTGCCTTGGAAATGGATTCATGCTGATAATTCTGTGTGTGTGTGTGTGTGTGTGTGTGTCTGTGTGTGTGTGTGTCTGTGTGTGTGTGTGTCTGTGTGTGTTTTGTGGTAATATGCATCTTTCTTTCTTGCTTCCATTGTGAGCGCACCCTCTCTCTCTCTCTCTCTCTCTCTCTCTCTCTCTCTCTCTCTCTCCCTCCCTGTGTGTGTGTGTGTGTGTGTGTGTGTGTGTGTGTGTGTGTGTGTGTGTGTGTGTGTGTGTGTGTGTGTGTGTGTGTGTGGTAATGATCATGTTAATCAGTGGTGCTCTGGACTCGCAGTCAAAAATGCTAATCTGAATGTGGATCATTATCTTTAGGGTGATTTCCTCCAAGTAGTTTCATTTCAGTCTTGATGTGTGTGTGTGTGTGTGTGTGTGTGTGTGTGTGTGTGTGTGTGTGTGTGTGTGTGTGTGTGTGTGTGTGTGTGACAATTAAGCAAAAACAAATGAAGTAAAATGAGCTGCTAAGTTCCGTCTCATCTCTGTGTCAGTAAAACACAGCAGCACTCACATCTCACACACTCACTCCGCTCCTCTTCCTCCTCTTCCTCCTCTTCCTCCTCATCCTCCTCTTCATCTTTAGATGGTAAAAACACCATGAAGATTTTTATCTCCTCAAACAATTCAGCTTCTCTCACATTAATTCAAAAGCTAATTGAATATTGTGACTTATCTCCAAAGTGCAGAGCTTCACTCCTCTGCTCTACGTTGTCGTGGTGACAGGGGTCGCTGCTCGGTTGAGTTCCTTTAGGTTAAGTGTCTGTTAAAGGGACTCGACCCAAACTGCACCTGAAGCTCAGTCTACAGGTGATCTATAGATCTATAGGTGATCTATAGATCTATAGACTGAGGTGAGAACGATCACAAAGTAGTTAACTACATTAAAGCTACTTTAGGGGACAACATCTGATATTTATGCTGTTTTACTCTGAAATCAAATAAGCAGAAAAATGTGTTCAATTATCAAAATGTAATATAAAAAACCAAATGTCTGTCTTCATAACAATTACAGAATCTGTATGTGTTAAAAAATAGATCAAGTTACCACGGTAACAGATCATTGGAATCAGTTGTCAAATTTAAAAATTGAGGCAAAAATGTTGTGACATTGTGATTGATGTGTTTGTGTGAACAACATTGTGTGTGTGTGTGTGTGTGTGTGTGTGTGTGTGTGTGTGTGTGTGTGTGTGTGTGTGTGGCTTTGGTCAAACTGCACAGCTGCTCGTCAGTCAAAGGGAAGAAAGAGACTTTGTTTTACAAACGTGTGACTGAAAAATGGAGTTCAATCATTTTTATTGTGACTAAGCAGCTAAACTGTCATGATACTGAAACTTCAATCATCTGAAACTGAAACATGATGCCAGGACAAAGAGAAAAAAGGATCCTCTGAATTTTTTACAAACAAACAAATTCCCAAAATATGAGTTGAGCCGTACAGAAACTATATTAAGGAGAGTAAAGGGTTAAAGCCTCTACACTCTGATTTAAACCTGCAGTGTTTCATCTCTATGAAGGTGATTGGTGCTAAAGTACAGAAACAGCTCTGATGAACTCGGGGCAGTATTTCCCATCCTCCCCTGCTGTAGCCCCGCCCCCTTTCATAAGCGCCTCCAGGCCATTATTCACACTAATGAATCTGTGCTCTACAGCTCTAATCCTCTCTCTTATCTCAGGTGCAGGATTCATGTTTGTAATCCTCCACGCTTTGAATCCTGCCACCTCCCAAAGCCGAGGTGTCGCCTCCACGCCGCCGTGAATCATGGGAATGGAATCTTCAGCGTGTTCAGGGGGCGCAAATGATTCTGCTGTGAGGATGAGGAGGAGGAGTGAAGCTGAAGGCAGCTGGTGTTCTCCTCAACGCGCTCGTACGCTGAAATAAAGGCTGTGAAGAGAAGAAGAAGACGCCTGCACAGGCTGCTGCAGGGGTGTGTGTGTGTGTGCATTTGTATGTGCAGTGTGTGAGTCAAATGTACAATAGT
>NW_027467321.1:7500-10000 GCF_046128005.1 Genypterus blacodes | reverse complement strand
AGAAAGAGAGAGAGATAGAGAGAGTGAGAGAGAGAGAGAGAGAGAGAGGGAGAGAGGGAGAAGAAGAGAGAGAGAGAGAGAGAGAGAGAGAATGAGAGTGAGGGAGAGAGGGAGAAGAGGAGGAGCAGTCCCTGCTCCTCCTCTTCCTCTCTGGATCCTCACCGGTGCAATAAGCTCCACATCATCCTGTCATCAAATATTCATGCTTGATCTCATATTTATGAGAGTAAATCTTCTCTCTGCTCCCTTTAAAGAGTTCAGACGAGCGTTTAAAGAAACAAACTCAACTCAAATCAGACAAATCAAAGTTTCTGTCTCAATTATTCATCTTCACTAAATCACTGCTTCCTGTTTTCAGTGTTGTAATAAAACCTGCTGCAGGTCAAAGGTCACATGTTTACAGCTGCACGCCTGCAGCTCAGCGTTCACACTCATTGTGATGCCGACGCTGTTTCCAGACGTTAATGAGACAGAAACACTTTGAGATGAGAAAGCGTGACTTTACTGACGCAGCTTCAGACTTTACTTCTGCTGCCTGCAGTTAAAATCCCAAATGGAAGCTGACAGTTTGCACTTTATCCCATAATGAGTGTGTCGTCTCATATTACAGCTGCTCAGGCCAAACAGGAAGCAGAGACGCCGTCAAACTCAACAAAATCCACTAAAACACCATGATAAAAAATCCTTTTAAATGGAAAATAAGATGCAGAATTTAATGTGTGTGTTTATACTTCAGGGGAGAAAGAAAGAAAGAAAGAAAGAAAGAAAGAAAGAAACAGACGAACTAACGAAGGAACGAAGGAATAAACAAAGGAGTGAATGAAGGAACCAACTAACGAACGAACCAACGAACCAACGAAGGAAGGAAGAAAGGAACGAAGGTAGGAAGAAAGGAAGGAAGGAAGGAAGGAGGTAGGAATGTACAAAGGAACGAACGAAGGAACGAAGAAACGAAGGAACGAAGGAACGAAGGAACGAAGGAACGAAGGAACGAAGGAACGAAGGAACGAAGGAACGAAGAAACGAAGGAACGAAGGAACGAAGAAACGAAGGAACGAAGGAACGAAGGAACGAAGAAACGAAGGAACGAAGGAACGAAGGAACGAAGGAACGAAGGAACGAAAGAAACAAAGGAACGAAGGAACAAAGGAATGAACAAAAGAACGAACGGAGGAACGATCGGAGGAAGGAAGGAACGAAGGAAGGAACGAACAAAGGAAGGAACGAAGGAAGGAACGAAGGAAGGAACGAAGGAAGGAACAAAGGAAGGAACGAAGGAAGGAACGAAAGAAGGAACAAAGGAAGGAACGAAGGAAGGAACAAAGGAAGGAACGAAGGAAGGAAGGAAGGAAGGAACGATCTGAGCCTTTTTACGCTGCAGTGGTTTGGTATAAATGTTGCTGTTGGATCTGAGGCCTGACCTTTGACCTCTTCTGTGACCTCTGCTGTGTCTCTTGATCCCTTGATGGATCTGTCAGTGATGTCACTTCTGTCTTCACTCAGTGGGATCAGAGTGCTGCCTCTGTTAGATTCTGTCAGCACGGGGAAAAACTGCAGCAAAATAAATTATTCAACCACACAATGCCCAAATCTGACCTGGGCCTTGATTGAATGAAGCTCTGCACACACGTATGTGTCCATGTGTGATGAAGAAGAAGAAGAAGAGGAGCAGAGGAGAACACGCCTGCTCAGAGTCCCAGCTGGAGCAGAACGAGTCAAACAAACGTTTCTGCTCCTGGAGCTCTGAGTCTGCAGCCGGAGGAGAATGAAGCGAAGACGCAAACAAAGTACAAATGATTCCTGATTGAAAACCCACTTTTGCACGCCGTCAGATTCTTCTGTTGCCGCGGCGCCGCAGCATCTTCATCACGCTCGCACAACACGGAGAGGAAGAATGGAAAACAGGCGAATGAATGGAGACGATTCCAACAATGATGAGAGGCATTATGCTCCTCAGATTATCCTCCACGGCTTTCAGGGGGAGATCACAAGATGAAGATGAAGATGAAGATGAATGCAGGCGTGTGATATAGACAGCGTTTCATTTATCCATCAGAGATGTTCTCGTCTGATGAGCTGTTTTGTTACACAGCCTCTCCCTCCCTGCTCCCTATTGTATCCTGCCTGAAAAGACAAGTGTGTGTGTGTCTGTGTGTGTGTGTGTGTGTGGATGCCAACCAGCCTAACGAGTGTGTGTGTATGTGTGTAAATCTGCGTGTTCCCCTTTGATTGAGGCGCGTTTATATGCGTCTCAAGTTCTTTCTGACTGGTACAAATTGTGAACATCTAATAAAAGTGACAGGTCACACAAAGGCGACGTCGTGCCTCAGCTGCAGCCGCCGCCGTTTCCTTTTACAGGCGCGGAGAGAGAGAGAGAGAGAGAAGAAGGAGAGGAGGGAGACCCCCGCCGCCCCCTCATTGGGATCCTAATGGCTCACAGTTAATCATTGGTGTCTGCGTTGTCATGAGACTGGGCTCATTTTGCTTTGGGGGGAAATTA
>NW_027467321.1:0-2500 GCF_046128005.1 Genypterus blacodes | reverse complement strand
TACATTAGCACACCGCAGCACCATGGAGAGCGACTCTGACCCACTTTAACCTCAGACAGAACTCTCTGGCTCAGGCGTGGGTCGGCTCAGTGGGCTGCAGGTTAGATGGTCGGGCCGGCTTCACTTCTCTCTCTGCTCGTTATGTGTCCTTCCTGTGATTAAAGGCAAAACACGATTAAAGGCAGACGAGGATGAAGGCGCAGACATGCACGGAATCAAGGTTTTCAAAAAGTGGATTTATTGCCTTAATTACAGCCTAATCTGAGTTTATAAGTGTTGAGAGATCTGAAACTGACTCCTAATAATCCTCGTTTATAATCGAGCAGAGGAGCAAGAATTCCTGTTAACCCTCCTAAAACGAAACTGAAAGATAAAAATATGATTAATTACTATAATTATTAAGCGTCTCTGCTCGTGAGGCTGCGACTCAAATAAAGACAAATCCAAAATCACAACATTAAAGGAGTCTGAGAGGAGATGAAGTTATCTCATGATTCAGTTTCACAAAATAATTTCTCCTCACAAAAGCCTCAAATCTTCTGTTTAGGAGGAAAAAGAACCAAATTCTCAATCAGCGACTTTGTTCACTTCCACTGTGATATCATTCAGTTTGAGCCAGGAAATGATACCAGTCTGTGTTTACACGCGTGTTGAAGCTTCACAGGCCTCACACTGACATTACGCAACACCTCATGTCCATATAAGGGGCCGGCAACCTCCTATTGATTCCACACATGTACATGAGCACAGTGTTGAACACGTAAACAAACTCAATGTGAAGGAACGAAGACGAGAACGCCACCGAAGGTTCCCATAACTATTTCTAGTAAAAAGGCATCACTGTATTTAGTAAAAGTGGAGCAGAAGAAGCAAAAACCAGAATGACAGAATGAGAGGAGGAAGAGGAGGAAGAGGAGGGCCAGATGAAAGGTTTCCCTCCTCTTCCTGGTGCAGAGGGAAGTCGCCCGGCTCATCGTCATGGAGGTTGGGGTTGGCAATTACTCTGCTGTGACATATCTGGGTGAGGCCAGTGTGGGCGTGCAGCAGAACACAGCCAGCTGACCCAGATCAGGCTCAGCACAAAGGTCACAGGACGCCATGTTTCTCTCTTCAGGCACATGTGAGGCAGCTGAGGGGCCTGATGGCGTGGAGGAGGAGGAGCTTAGGTTTCATCAGATTTGCTTCTCATCTCAGAATTAGAGCCTCTCACTGTTTTAAACATTTTGCTAGATGTTCTCTTTCTGATATTGAGAAAGTTTCACATGAAGTCTTCTCCTCCGTCTCCTCTCCCTTCTCCTCTTCTTCACTCCCTCTTTGCTCCCCCCTCCACCCTCCCTCTCTCATCCTCTCCATGTGCTGGGAGCTCATTTCATGCTGCCTGTGACTGTAGCCTCAGTCTGTCAGTCTGTCCTATCAGCACAGGACACTCCTCTCTGTCATCCCCCCCACCCCTCCCCTCTCTCTCCCTCTCTCTCCCCCCCCTCTCTACTCCCTCTCTCCCCTCTCTCCCCCCCCTCTCTCTCTCTCTGTCTTCTTCTACCTTCACATTACAGGAATGGAACCATGAATCAGAAATGATGTCGCCATTCTCTCTTTTAAATGATAAAATGTGAATAGTAAGAGTTTATACCTCCACCAAGGCTGAGTAGTCCTCCAAAAATGGCTCCATCTTGCAATGATGACAGTTTGATGTATTGCGTTGACTGGACTTGAGGTGTGAACACGTGTGGAGTCGTTTAGTCGTCTCCTGCTGGTCTCCTGCTGGTCTCCTGCTTCCTCTCATGTCCACGTTTGTTTAAAGAGAGATTTGACATTTTCAAAGCTCCAAGTGGCAAAAAAGGGATTTTGATTTTTTTCTGTAATCTAACTTTTAGCCTTCTGGAAGTGCACTGAACTTTGAAAGTGATAATGAACACGGGGAGAGTGTGTGTGTGTGTGTGTGTGTGTGTGTGTGTGTGTGTGTGTGTGTGTGTGTGTGTGAGCCATCAGTGATCTCTGCCGCTCCCCTGGCACTTAAATGAATGCCTTTGTAGCATCAATGATATTGTGTTAATGTGTCTCCATTAGACACTGCTGCCAGCTCCCAGTACGTCTGCCTGCAGAGCGGAGAGAGAGAGAGAGAGAGAGAGACGAGCAACTAAAGGACCAGACAGAGAGAGAGGGGAGGAAGACAGGCAGAGCATGGTGGACGTGTAGACGGAGAGAGAGAGGAAGACGCAGGACACCCACAGGCAGACGGGACAGAACAGATGGACAACAAAGGACAGAGAAACAGTGCGAGACGGATAAGAGACGAGGACAGAAGAAAGATTGACATAGAGAGAGAGAGAGAGAGAGAGAGAGAGAGAGGGACAGAGGAGAGAGACGGGTCAAGCAACGCAGAGAATGAAGGAGCAGCAGAGGAGTGAGAGGGAGGAGGAGAGCAGCCAGGGACTCATTTATTTAACGGGGGTTGCCAGAGGGAACGGCATCTATGATGAATGTGTGGGTTGATTATGCA
>NW_027467320.1:15000-17500 GCF_046128005.1 Genypterus blacodes | reverse complement strand
CCAGGGAGTGATGAATGGAGGGGGGGGGGATTATTCTGAGCAGCGCCGCCGCCGCCTCGCTGCTATAAAGCCTCAGCCTGCTTGATTATTGCTGGTGTGATTGATCGTCCCTCAGGATGATGTCACACACTAAGCGGCTCTCTCTGAAACACACCTCTCTTCATATCTCCACACCAGAACCATGGAGGATCCTGGACCCAGCAGACCAGAGGAGATCTGGACTCCCTGAAGACTGAAGAGCCAACTCACAACAACACAACAACACAACAACACAACAACACAATGTGTTTATCACATAAACCTGTTCTGGCAGTCAGCAGCACATATAATACATTATTTCACTGTCACACACACACGAGACACAAATGACACAATGTTTCATTTGAACAATACATCTAACATATTTACATGTGTCTGTGTGTGCAGCTGATACAGAATGATCCATCGCTATGGAAACGTGATAAGATGAATGCAACCTTTACACACTCCCCTCAGATAGACTGAGTCTGGGCTTTGGACAAAGAATCGGACGTCCACGGTCTCCTCAGGGTCAGATAGGCAAACAGAGAGGATGTCTCTCTCTCTCTCTCTCTCTCTCTCCCTCCTCCTCTCTCCCTCTCTCCCTCTCTCCCTTTCTCCCTCCCTCTCTCTCCCCTGTCAAGTGTGTGTGTGAGCGTCCCTCTGAAGTGGGAGCAGCTGTCAGATGTGCTGCTGAGTAGAGGAGTCAGGTTGAATGTGGCGTCGGCCCGCTGATGTCCTCGATGGGAGCCCGCCTCTCTCTCGGGGGCCGCCGTGTGTGTGTGTGTGTGTGTGTGTGCACCATACTGAACAAGCTGTCAATCTACAGTATGCAGAGAAGCTCACAGGCTGTTTCACACTCACACAGCAGCTCAGAGTCGCTGTTTAGTCCTCATGGAGTCACACAATACAACACAGTCAATCAGAGTTTAGAACCCTAAAGCATCAATCCTGTGTGTTTGTGTGTGTGTGCGTGTGTGTGTGTGTGCGCGCGTGCGTGCGTGCGTGTGTGCGTGTGTGTGTTTTCTGCCCTCAGGCCGTCTGCTGCAGCTACAAACACACTTGTGATTTGTTGTGACATAGGCAGCTGTCATATCTACTCTGATAGTCGCTATGGAAACAGATCATCACTTTGGTAGGTGATGTGATTATTGCCCCCTGAGCAGAAGAGTCTAACACAGGAGAGACACGGAGCAAAGTGCAAAGGTCTGCTTCATGTAGATGCTTCTGCTCTCGTGTCTCAGCTGTCTGGATGCTGAAACACGGCTCTGACAAGGGTCACAGGGTCACAGGGTCACCGTCTGATGGGTCGGGTCTGGACCTGCTTGGGTCTAAAGAGGTACTATCAGTGAGCCATCAAGGGAAGAAAGGCTCTCAGTTACTGTTACTGTTACTGTTACTGTTGTTATTGTTGTTGTGAATGAGTGAAAGTGTATATTTAGTGAAATAATCAAATCAAATGAAGTGAAGTGATTCATTTGAGCTGACAGAGATGATTTTATGACTGTTATTTGTTCTTACAGCTCAGTCACGTGTCACCGTGTTGAGTGAAGGAATGAAACTGAATGAAACGCAGTCAGGTAGACGGAGGGACCGGAAGTGTGTCCTGTCTCTTTAAGTCTCGCTACGCTGTCAGCGTAACTCACGGAAACAGCGGCCAGTTCACGCTACGCATTCTACGTGCGGCGGAGCAGGAGGGGATAAGTGCGCTGTCACCGAAACACTGAGACGTAAAGACCAAAAGACGCGTCTGTGTCCCGGAAGTGCCTCCTAACCCCGCTCTGGAGACTCACACACACACACACACACACACACGCACACGCGGGCAGCCTGCTGGTGAGCACCGGCGCGGTGCGGTTCGGTCCGGTTCGGTTTGTTGTGATGAGGATGAGGCTCCGTGTTCGCTCAGCAGCAGGTGAGTTCGAGTCCCGCCAGCTTCTCTCACCTGAGGCTCGTTTAGGTTTCTACGTTCAAACGACGAGGAAATCATTCAGTGCAGCGCACTCACACTCACACTCACACACACACACACACACACACACACACACACACACACACACACACACACACACACACACACACACACACACACACACACACACACACAGTTTAACGCGCTTTCACTATTGCGTCTTTGCTAATGTTTACGTGCCATTGCGCATGCGCCACATTTGGACCCAACATAATCCAGTGACGTAATAAACTACATATTTATTGATTTGTTTTCTTATTAAAAACAGTCCAGTTAAAGCAGAGTTTTAGCCCAAATGTTTTAGTTTTGTGTCTCAGCAGCTCAAACTTGATCTTTTATCTCTAATAATGTTGAATAGTTTGTGAAGTTATGAGCCAACACAGCACAAAGTCTTCAATCTGCTCTTTCCTCCTCAATCTCCCTCTGTTCTGATAGCCTCTTATGTGTGTGAGCGGCCATCTGTGCCCCCCCCTCATGACCCCGTGACCCCTCTCACCGTCACATCCAGAT
>NW_027467320.1:0-10000 GCF_046128005.1 Genypterus blacodes | reverse complement strand
TCTTCACTCAGTGTGAATGGAAGGCTCCACTTGTGTTTGAGTCAGTTTAGTTTTCAGTCTCAGGTTCAAAAACAATCTTCAGTGTGAATGTTCCAGAGAGATAAATGATGTATTATATGCAATGCTGCCTGCCAGAATGAGCTCAGTTGGACGACACAAAGCCGCGTGAAGCCTCCAGGCCGCGTGAAGCCTCCAGGCTGCAGTAAAGGAGCCAGATGATGGATTCAGTCAGAAGAAGCTGCTCTGAGTTTATAAAGAGCCACAGTGATGACATCAGGCAGCTTAAACACCTTAGTTTAGATGTTATGGTCCTAATAAGTTAGTTATTAATAGCCCAAGGTTTGTTCTCTCTCTCTCTCTCTCTCACTCATACACACACACACACACACACACACAGGAGGAGCCATTAGCTGCAGTCCGGACCTTTATGATCTCTAAACTAGCTTAAAGAGACACAGTGGTGCAGTAATACAAACAATCATAATGATCAAAGCCCAGCGTGCAGCCGGGCCGCCGTGGTTCATCTGCTGGCCTCAATCCAGACCAGAACAATAAAGCAACGTGAGACACCGGCGTCCCACTCACAGCAGCCATCAGCACGGAGCAGAACCGTTACAGAGCCGGTTCATAATCAATAACTATGACAGGAAAAGACACTAAACACAACACACACTCAGGCAAACACCTTCAGCCTGTCTGTGGGCTTACTGTCTGTGGTCAGCCTGTCTGTGGTCTGCCTGTCTGTGATCAGTCACCATGATGTTTCTGTTTCCACAGTTTCTGTTTGAGCGAGTGGAAGGCATCGCCAAGGCAACCATCATTGATCTGGACGCTCATCAGGTGAGTGCCACTGCATCTGTCCCCCCTCCCGCCCCCCCATGGTGCCGGTCGAAGCGGCTCCCTGTGGACCTGATTGGCTTTTACTGTCTCACAATAGAGAATGATTATTGATTATGGAGGAAAACTGCGATTTCTGCACAATCACCTCCTCGTTTCAGCTCCTTGTGCTCCTTGTGCTCCTTGTGCTCCTTGTGCTTATAATATCTAAATGTGTTATAAAGTAGGAGGCGTCTGTAAAGGGTTAAAGTGAGTGATAGTCCTTACAATCACAGGTAAAGCATGTGTAGTCTCTATGATGACGTTTAAATGAATCTGCAGGGAAACGGCCATGAGCGTGACTTCCTGGAGGACCAGAGAGTCTTCATCATGGACGTGTACAACCGCTACATCTACCCAGGGGATGGGGTCGCCAAGAGTGAGTGACAGCAGCGGGACTTCCTCTTCTTATTTGATCCTTAGATTGACTGAATAAGTTTTAGTGCGTCATTTAGGATCAGGATCAGGATCCTCAGGTAAACACACACAGACACACACACTCTGCCAATGAGTGAAGGCCGTTTCCTCTTCAGTCTCTGCTGTGTTAACACAATCTGACTGGTTGTGTATGAACGATCAACTTACTCATTTAATAACTGCAAGACTATGATCTGCCTCAAGATCTACCATAACACACACACACACACGCACACACACACACACACACACACACACACACACTCAGCCTTGACTTCTCCCCTCTCCCAGGAGCCATAAAGCGTCGTGTGGAGCTGGACTGGGGCACTGAGGACTCTGAGTATCTTCAGAAGGTGGAGCTCCACTCTGAGGGCTCGCTCAACGAGGTCCGACCTGACATCATCATCTACAATGCAGGGACAGACATCCTGGACGGGGACCCCCTGGGTGGACTGTCCATATCCCCACAGGTACATGGGACCCCCCCCCCCCCCCCCCCTAGCCCCTCAGTCCAGAATGAGGTTAGAACCTGCTTCACCCAGAGTCCTCGAGACGAACTCCAGCCAGAACCCTGCTCCTGCTCCCCTAAACTAAATGTGTGTTAGTTGGTTAGTAGGTAAGACAGACTGACGACAGACTGACAGACAGCTTTTGTCTCCAGGGCATCGTGAAGAGAGATGAGATCGTGTTCCGGGCTGCACGGCGGAGAGGCATCCCCATCCTCATGGTGACGTCTGGGGGCTATCAGAAGAAAACAGCTCGCATCATCGCCGACTCCATCCTCAACCTGCGGCGCCAGGGCCTGATTGGACCGGAGGGGGCAGAGGGGGAGGGGCAGGGGGAGGGGGCGGGTGCGGGGTCGTTCAGCTGCCTGGGACCGACGCACACTGAGGTCTGAGCAGCTTTGATGCTGATGCTGACACTAAAACGCACTACGGTAACTTTAACTCTAACACTTTGCTGCTATTCTGATGTGATGGACCAACATCTGGGTCTGTTCAGGTCCACCACACTCTGGATCATCTCAGATCCTCTGCATCTGTCCTGGTGGACGAGCTGCCATGAAGTCAGAGGAACACTTGTGTCCTTTGATCACCAACAGAACTTTACTGGGGTCCTTAGTTGTGTAGAAGCCAAACCCGTTCACCAGAGGAACCTTCTCTCTAACCTTCTCACTCACATGGACTTGGTGTGAAGCCTGGTGAGGATCTGCTGTGATGTAGCTGAAGGTTCTGATCCGACCCGCTGGGCTGCAGTCCTCCTTTAACACTGAGAGTGAAGCTTCCTGTCACTCAGCTTTGTGCCAAACACACTGAAGTCTTTCTGGTTTGTGCGTCCAAAGGTACGACTATGCATTCATAACATGAAATAAAGCTGAACTAAGCTGAAGGACTGGACGCCTCTGGGGCTTATTGACTGAGTCTCATCTCTGCACTTCTCTAGTTGTTAATGAGCTGCAGCAGTTTGACTCTGAATGAGGATCAGCTGCTGCACGCTTTAAAGACACAAACACACACACTGCTGCTGTTTATCTCTCATCCTGCATGTAGAGCAGCTCAGACTGATGAGAGGAGGACCTGGGCGTTACTATAGGACAGAGATCCACTACAACACACACAGGGCAAGGGGTCAAAGGTCAGAGGTCAACATATTAGTCTCTAACTAACCCTACGTCAGCATTACATCGTCTCCTGTCACTGTGTCGCCTCATCAGCTGACTGCTCGGTGCTCGTTTGCTGGGATGCGAACACACCTGCAGGTCAACCAAAGTGTAACAGCCACAAACAAGACACACACACACACACACACTGAGGCTGTGGGAGATTGAGGATCATTATTAACAGAATAATTGACCGTAGAACACTAAGATGGCTCAGCCTCGTGCCTCACAGACGTATGCTGCTGAGGTCAAGTGTAGCCGTTGACGATGTTCCCTAGTCTTCCTCCTCACAGAATCAAAGCTCTGATCCTCACTAACAGGATACGACTGAATGCTGCAGGATTTAAATGTAGAAGCTGTAAATGTGAGAGTTGGGGGGGGGATCATCAGACGCTGATTGGATCGGACAGACGTTAGCGTTAGCTCAGGTGTTTAAATGAGCAGAGATCAGTGTGAGGCATGCTGGGAACAATCAGACGTTACGGACCAAACCTCCTCCTGTCAGCTCAGGACCCAGCTTTGGGAAACAGTGCTAATTGGCCTCCGCAGGATTTTGCAGCAAGCTTTGGGAAACTTTGTGACAGACCGGGGGTCCAGCTTCCTTTATTACAGGAAACAAGATGGCAGCCTGAAGAAGGAGGAGGAGGAGGAGGAGGAGGAGATCTGGTCTCTGCTTGCCCCGGTCGCCACAGAACACGACGAGGTCAGAAGGCAGCAATGGATTGGAGTGGCTCTACAGTCAGGCCTTGGAGGAGGTATGAGCTGTAATGAGCCAGGACTCACTGAGACTCCCCACAGGCCTCAGACTCAGGAGTCAGGTTGGCACAACATGTAAGAAAACAGCTCTCATGTGGTTTTTAATCAATCATTTCCTCTTCATCTCAACCACAAACCACCCATTCACAACATTTATGTCCATTTCCACATTTTGCCGTATTTTTGGGTCTTTTCTCCTAAATTGGAGCGTTTTCATGACACATTTTTCAATGAGCAACCTTAAAATGTGCAAATCTAAATTCAGTGTTCATTCTGTGTGTGTGTGTGTGTGTGTGTGTGTGTGTGTGTGTGTGTGGGTGTGTGTGGGTGTGTGTGTGTGAGTTAACTGCTTGTGAGATTCAATCAAATTTTCTTCTTCTCCTTCTGCGGATCAAACAGCGTTCTGCTTAGAAAACTGAGAGTATTTATTAAAGCTTCAGACGTGAACATACAGGGAAACGCCATAACCATAAAAGCCAAATTGAAAATGTGGATATAAGCGACGTCTTCCATGCTCAGTGTATCTTAATCTGGTTTCTGATGCTCCTCGCCCCCGCCCTGACCTTTCCTGAGCAGCAGTCCGTCCCAGCGCCGGCGGCAGAGCCTGAGCCGCTCAGGAGACCCAGAAGAACGAGCTTCCTCCAGGCCGCCGCCGCCGCTAATGGACGCAGCGTGAGTCCGTGCTCCAGCCCTCACTCCTCTTCCTCCTCTGTAATGTGGGCTCACGTCGGGCTCGCCTGCACATCGCCCACGGCCCGATCTCTCCTGTCAGCGCAGAGACCCAGCTGATTTATGGCAGGCGTTTATAAAAGGCCTGATTCCTTCGCTGATGCCGGGAGAAGGAACAGAACCAAGCTGCCACACGGGGAGAAGCGGCCGGCAGAGACACGGCTTGGATCTGCTAATAACGCAGGTATCAAACACACAAAACTGCATAGTGAATCCAACAGAATGACGCTCCTCTTCAGATCTTCCTCCTCTCCCTGGCTCACGTGTGTGTGTGTGTGTGTGTGCATGTGTGTGTTTACTCTCGGAGCTATTTAAGTGAACAGAAATGTGAGGCGCTGATCAATACATCTCTGCTCTGTAACTGTGGGAAACATCTGGAGGAAACAAAGTCACCTTCATTTATGTAGAAGCTTCTAACACATAAACGGAGGTGAAGCAGCTTAGAGTGAGGGAAACATGAGGAGAGAGAGAAAGAAGCCCAAACACAACAAGATCAGAGCAAAGCAAGCTGTTAAAGTGCAGAGGAGAGAACACACAAGGACACACACACACACACACACACACAGTCTGGGTGAGGGTCTGGACTCTGCAGAGACATCAGACCAGAAGGTAAAGTAAACATCTGCTACCTGCTGAGTAGAGACAACCCTTCAAACTGCAGGGCCTGAGTTAACACAAGGTCACCACCAGATGGAAGCAGAGAGGAAGGACGGTCCACCTTCAAACCAAAACACTCACTAACACTGGGTCAGGGTCAGGAGGATCAGGGTCAGTAGGGTCTGGATCAGTAGGGTCAGGGTCAGTAGGGTCTGGATCTGGTCCTCTTCAGATAGGAGCTCCATGTCTCCAGGCAGAGGCGAGTGTCTAGCAGAGCTACAGGTAGAGAGAGAGAGAGAGAGAGAGAGAGAGAGAGAGAGAGAGAGAGAGAGAGAGAGAGATCATCCAGGTTTTGGGGTCACAGGGTCAGACTGGATGCATGCTTTGTGTGTTTGCTCTTCTGTGTTGTTGTTCTGCTGTAATGGAGGACCAAAGTGCCTTCAGGTGGGATGATTGATCTCCCAGCAGGTCCGGACCCTCAGACACACAGGGAGTCACAGTGTGTGTCTCTGTGTGCGTCTTTGTACGGCTGACAAAGTTTGTTGTTGCTCCATTGTTTACGTTAAGTTTAGATTTCCTCGTTCTGCAATAAAAAGGTCAGAGGTCACCCTGGGGCGATCAGCTGTGTTCACACTCTGGAATGTGATGTTGTCGTTGTGTTATTGCTGAATTGTTGCGTTGTGCAGTAGCTCTCCATCTTGTTGTCTGGAAACATCCGTCGCCCCCCCGACCGGGACATCAGACACCTCGTGTCACATGTAACCATGGAGACTAAAGGTCTGTTTACGTTTCCCCTTCTCTATCGACTCGCCTCAGACTGAACCTCAGTGGAGTTCAAAGCTTTGCTGCCACATGTGTGCGTTTCCATCACACCTCCGTCCATTCACCAGCTGAGACGCAGGAAATGCTCGATAGACGCCCGCAGGTGTCTGGATGTTAAATCAGACGCTCGAGGAGATCACAACAACATTCATGGGAGAGAGGGAGCTTTGTCGTTGTTGCGGTTGAGGCTCGCCTCCATCTGCACCTTTGACCCCTGGACGACGACATCATCTCGCCACGCACGAATGAATCGGGAGCTGCGAGCTTGCAGCAGGAACGCCGCCGCCCCCACCTCTGCAGCAGAGGAAGAGGTGAGGCTGGAGCCGCTTCTGTCCGCCTGTCGGTCCGCCTGTCTGTCTGTCTGTCTGTCTGGCTCTAATCTCAGGCAGTTTGGGATCACAGCTGCTCCTTTCACCGTTACTGTAGCAACCTCTGCACGGCGCCTGCATGAGAGGAAACTCAGGTCTTTTCTTGCATAAGGCAGAGGAAGGTTTAGGAAAGGAGAAGCTCTGCTCACAGCTGGAGAGCCACCGTCTGCCTGCTGGCCTGATTCTGCCTGCAAACCGTGCAGAAAGAAAAAAGCTGCTCCGGAGTTTTCTGAGACTTCCAGACGACCGGGAACTCCGTGATTTACGACTTCCTGCTTGAGAATGTGCGAGTGAATGAATGTTGTGTGTAACGGCTTGTGTTGTGTCAACCTTTGTTCCTCTGCCACTGCTTCATTGCGACTGGGATGAAAACGCTGAGCTGACGTTTCAGCCACGTTCTTCTTCTTCAGGAAGTCAGGAGTGTGAGACAGGAACGGGTCTAGAGTCCATGAAGCTCGACAGCATGACTGACTCACGTGTTCCAGTTTTGTTTGTGGGGTGGAGCCGTCACCTTCAAAGTGGATGATGAAGATGTTGACTTTCACGTTTCCTTCGTCGTACAGAGCCTCGTCTTCCTCACGCTCGCTCCAAAACACATGCAAATGTGTGTCAAAGTGGCCTACAGAGGATCCCAGGCTGCGTTACTATGGTGACACGGATCCACACTGGGGATTGGCCGAGGCTCTTGTCTTGATTCTCATCCAATTACAGCCTATAGAAGATATAGAACCATAGAGTGAGATGGGATCATAACAACGCTCTGTTTGTATCTGGACTCCAAACATCACCACTGTGTGAACCTCTTCCACCTCAGGGGTCAGTTAGTATGATGAGCCTGAACAGGAGGTCAGAGCCAGGGGGGGGGGGGGGGGGGGGGGTCAGGATCAGGATCAGGAACAGCCAGGATCCTGCTGCACTCATTATTAATGTGAGGCCACGATGTCATCATCTTGTTCTCATGTTTAAAGAAGCCGAGGTCATTAATGATGTCGCTCTCCTCCACTCTGAATCCTAATGAATCTAAATCACTGCAGCGTGCGGGAGCTTCCAGACGGCCTGGGTGAGCTTTGACTCAATGAACTGAACTCCGCCACTGCCACAGAGCAGCCGCAGAGCAGCCGCAGAGCAGCCACAGAGGAAGCAGGCAGGCTGGCATTTGCAAACCAAATGTGAGGAGAGGCGAGCGAGGGCAAGGTGGGACTCAGGGCTGTGCTGGGCCGGTCGGGTGTGATGGAGAGGCGCCTGTGCTGCTGCTCGGCCTGATGGGGGCGTGGCATCACCATGTGTCCATTCTAGTCTACAACTACAGTCAAGATTTATTTTATTTCTTCTAGTAGATGTATCATGGTCTGATAACCTGATACATGTGATCATGGAGAGACAGAGTCAAGAGCTGAGGACTACTCGGCCTTGGCGGAGGTTTGTGTCTGTAGTTCTGATTGTATTTTTTTCCCTTTGTTTATGTTATTAATAAATCAATTTGTATGTATGAGAGAGAGAGAGAGAGAGAGAGAGAGAGAGAGAGAGAGAGAGCGAGAGAGAGAGAGAGAGAGAGAGAGAGAGAGAGCGAGAGAGAGAGAGAGAGAGAGAGAGAGAGAGCGAGAGAGAGAGACCAGCCCTGAAGGGGTTACTCTCTCTCTCTCTCTCTCTCTCTCTCTCTCGGTGTTACTCTCGGTGCTCCACGCTCGGAGCGGCGCGGGGCGGAGCGGCTGAGCCTGAGCGGCTGTAGTGGAGCTGTGAGCGGCTGAGCCTGAGCGGCTGAAGTGGAGCTCGTCTCTTCTCCTGTCGTCGCGGTGCGCAGCTTGTGGACGCGCACAGAAACCCGGAGAAGTTCCCGCCTCAGCAGCTCCTCCACGGGGGAGAGAAGCCATGTCAGAGCGGAGGAGGCTCCGCGGGTCTGACGGCGCGGCAGGCGTGTGTGTGTGAGGGACAGGAGGTGTGTGTGTGTGTGTGTGGATAACGCTCGCATCCATGGACGGGCAGCGGGGCTTTTACGAGATGGAGAACCCGGCGGAGAACCCCAGCAGGGCGGCGGAGTATCTGACGGAGCTCAACAAGATCATCGAGACCCAGCAAGAGCTCCTGGACACGCAGAGGGTCCGGATCGAGCAGCTGGAGCTCCAGGTGACGGAGCTGTGCAGGGAGAACGCTTGCCTGAGCGAGCAGCACCAGCGGCACCTGGCCACCTGCAGGCTCCAGCAGGGGGGACAGAACCAGAACCAGAACCTCTGCGCCCTGGGAGCCATCACGGAGAACACCGCGCAGGAGAAGTAAGTTGTGCGCTCGATTCCCGCTTCGTGCGGCGCTTTACTGTTTAAAAGTTTGCTCCTATTTCCTCCTTGTGTCTAACAGAGGGGGTTGTTGGCTGCTGTGTGCGTGCGTGTGTGTGCGGGGTCGTGTTCGTGTGTGTGTGTGTGCGGGGTCGTGTTCGTGTGTGTGTGTGCGGGGTCGTGTTCGTGTGTGTGCGGGGTCGTGTTCGTGAGTACCTCGGGGTCATTTCAATCTGTGTAATTTGCCACACACCCGTATTCCGACAGCAAGGAGGGGATTGATCAATTGGCAACACCTGACAGCTAAACGTCCATAACGCGCTCAGAGCATGAGTGGATCCGTTCCCCCTCAGTGTGCAGGCCACATCTAGAGACGCTGCAGGGCGATTTAGTTTCATACCACAGAATGACTTCAGTCACACACAGCTTCACTGTTTCCCACCCGTATTCTGCCAACAGATTTGTGATTGGTCAGTCGGTATCATGTGACACAGATGTTTGGTAAGCAGCCACATAAACACACACACACACACACACACACACACACACACAGCTGACCCCACCCCTATTCTGACAGGAGGGCCGGCACCAAGAACAACATGGGAGGTCGTGTTTGTGTAGCCTGAACATAACAACAACAATTTAACTAAAACCAGAAAGACTCCGGCCTGTCACAGTGTCACATGATGCTGAGGGACCAATCACAGCCTGGTCTGAACACAGGTGCCACAGTTCCGCAGACCAGTGTCTAACTGAGGCCCCGAGAGGAGGAGCCAGATGTTTGTGTCCTGAGATGACAGGATGATGTTGTGCCGATGTGTTGAGCGTCTTCTTGGCCGTCACTCACCATCGTGCTCATCCTGCAGCGAGCGTACACTTGGCTCTGCGTCAGGCTGAACGGAGACGTGAGGCGTGGAGCCGTACCTTATAGATCTTCTGCCATGGTTGCAGGATGCTGCAGTGATCGGGTCGTCGCTGTAACATCTGCATATCTGAGGGACATGTTCACATTCCTCCAGGAGTCAGAATGATGTCATTATCTCCAGGAATGAACAAACAGGTCTAATATGGCTCTAATGTGTGTGTGTGTGTGTGTGTGTGTGTGTGTGTGTGTGTGTGTGTGTGTGATCTACTCTCCTTTATTTGGAGAAGGTCTGGTAAAAGATGAGTTGCCAAAATCAACTGTGACAGACTGCAGCAGGATATACAGTTCAAATAAAGAGTCCCTGTAATGTCCTGCCTGTAGAAACCATAAGATGAGTTAGGAGAAGTTACATTTACAGCAGACAGCAGTGACTAATGTAGAGAATAAGGTCAACAGGATAAAGTCGTTACTGTGAAATAGAGAAATGTCAGCAGCTACTGTAAGCGGGGCTGCGCATGATTTGCTCGTCCTGGTACATACACACTTTACTCACACGTGCTTTCTCTCACACACACACACACACAATGGTAGGGTTATAATGCGGTTCCTACCAGCCGTTAATAAGCGCAAGATGGGTGAA
>NW_027467319.1:170000-216347 GCF_046128005.1 Genypterus blacodes | reverse complement strand
TGGAGGCTATTTATGGATCCTTTCCAAAATCCACACGAAAACAGCGCAGATACTCGGAGTCTCACCCATTTATGTGTCCCGGTGCGCCGGTTGTGCTCTGCAGGCTGCTCGGTACCCCGGTAACGGCGGGAGGGCAGGGATCCTGAGGTTGTTCCAGGTGGAGGAGGTTCGTGCCGGACCGGACCGAGCCCCAGCCTCCCTACGCGAACTGGAGATCCGCTACAGCGCCGCTGAAACGGGAGGAGCGTCAGATGAAACCATATTCCTTCCTCTTTTCACTGCTCTCTCTCTCTCTCTCTCTCTCTCTCTCTCTCTCTCTCTCTCTCTCTCTCTCTCTCTCTCTCTCTCTCTCTCTCTCTCTCTCTCTCTCTCTCTCTCTCTCTCTCTCTCTCTCTCTCTCTCTCTCTCTCTCTCTCTCTCTCTCTCTCTCTGCTGCCTTCATGGGCTGCCCGTAAATCTTAGTTTCTCGCTTCTTTGCACGCGAACTCTGTCAAAATCCCGGAGGCATCTCTTGCTCTTTTGTTAATTGCAATACTTACGCTAATTACTGCTTTTATACCGCAACTTTTGAGTGAAACAGTTTCATCGTTCTTCATTGTGACTCACAGGCCGACAGCTTATTACAAACGATGCAGAATTTCCGATAGTCAGTGAAGGCGTCATCTCTCTGGACTCAAACCTTGGTTGGCACCTATGTTGAGCAAATCTCGCGATACTAAACGCCCACACAGTGAGTGCGATAGTTCCAGCTGGTGTTTACATGGAGCTCCAATTCCAATTCATTGTTTTGCTTTATTTATATCTAAATGTTGCATTACTGCCTATATAAAGTCTGCTCACCTCTCATTCTGTTACCCTGGCATGAACGTATAGAAAGCCTCACACACAGATGCACACACACACAGATGCACACACACACACACACACACACACCAAGCCTCTGTGGATCAAACTGCATGCAGTGGAGAATGTGCTGGCAGCAGCAGAAAGAGCCAGATGGGACGATCAAGAGATATAGAAGAGAGAGAGGGAACCTTCCACCATCACAGTGTCACTGGATGGAGCTCAAGTTCTACTCAGGGAAACGGCAATGCCTTGGTCAACGGTCATGGCTAACATGCTCCGCTGAGTAAACCCTCACAGACTTCATCATCACAAACCAGAGACAACAAGGGATCTGAACCCAGGACCTCTGGTGATTCAATATGAGTGTTTCAGAACTGTCAACGCTGCTGGAATACATTTCTATGGTGTTCAGAGCTCAAACTAACATCTTGTAGGTCCTTCAATAGTCTCTCCCATTCACTGTCGGAGCGAGAGCGACAGAATCTCTGTCTGCTTCAACAGATTTGCTGCTTTTCAATGGAAATGTAAAACCTCCAGACTCTCACTCTGGAGTTGTACTATCTTGTAGTGCATGTAGGAGCCATGAATGTCTGCACACGGAGGCTGTCTCACTAAACTCCTGAAGCTTTAGGGAACTTATTCCCCTGCACTCTCTCACAATCACAACTTCCTTTTCTTTCAACTCACCCAAGCACCCAAGAGTACATCCGGCCCCACAGCTCATCTCTGTGAAGACTCACTTCTGCCACACCTCATCAGGAGAGCGGGTTGGAGGAGCCTGATGCTCAGCTGAAGGCTCTACAGAGCTCCATTCACTCTGGTTTGAGAGGTTGATTGAAAATGCCGAAAAAAAAGTCATAAGTGTTATGAAATCGACTCCTCACAGCATCCAGCTGTGCTGCTGCCTGTGGAGAGACACACACACTTTTATCTGACCCTGAGAGCTCTGAGCTGGGAGCTCCTCCCCTCTCCTCCCCTCTCCTCTCCTCTCCAGAGACGAGCGCTTATTTCAATCCAAAGCACTAAGGTGACACCATCTGGGACAGCTTTGTAACTGCAATTGCATTTTGCCACCTGGTGTCCATGTGGATACACACTCACAGAATACACACATGTGGAATCTGCAGTGTTGCATTCAAGGTTTCTTACATTTATTCACAAAGACATCAGTCACAGCTCCTATGTTGTGGTTTGAATGCAGTACAGTAAAGTCCTCTGTGCTGACACCACATCATTATTATGAGATACCCAGAAAGTAAAGAACAGATACAAGCGGCCACGACATAACAGCTCACAGATCGTCTGAACCACAGAGTAACAAGCTCCTCCCTCATATGTGAGGGAATAGAAACAACAAATGAATGAAGGTTATTTTTCTAAGGGCAGATTTGGGGGCACCGGTTGTCATGTTTGTTAATTATTGGTAAAGGAACTGCAGTTTACAGGGAGGACCTCTTCTTCTCTTTCCTTCTTCCTGTTATACTTCTCTTCCCCTCCTGGTTTGTTTTTACTTCGTGGTGACCTTCCAGTAACCAACAGCTACTAAACAGGCTTAAACATACTTTGGAGGATTTTATCAGCAGCTTGTGTTTTTTTTAAAACACACCTCAGTGAGCAAACTGCATCGGTGAGGCACAGTGAGTTGTTTGTCAGGGCTTGCCAAGAAGGAAATGTGAGGCTACATCAAATATGTTTACAGGACGCAGGACTTCCATTTCTTGGAATGGAACACAGATATTTTTTGAAGGGAAATTATTTTGAGTGATACATTTAGATGTGTGTGGAATGACACACAGCAGAATGTCATAAAGAGACATTATGAGAAGTTTCGAGAAGAAAGCCTGAGTGTCAAATGAAGGGTGTGCAGACTTGAGTGCTCAAATTATCCAAATAAAATAAGATTGACTTCTTTCGCGCAAATTAAACCTAGAGGAACCCCGATGTATTACAACTTTATTCTCTACATCACTCCAATTTAAAAACAAAACAAAACTCCAGCACCCCTAGCATGTGCATTTATGAGATTTCCCACGGCACATAAAGGCAGCATCACCCGCTCCTCATGGCTGTATTAGCTCGTTGACGTAATGACGTAATGCGGATGTGCGGTTATAAAATAATCGCGGCTTGGCGGGCAGGGAAGGACACCGGCTGCACGGTGAGGACGCGCACACGCACACGCACACGGACACGGACACGGACACAGGTCAGATGAAACAACATGTCCGTCCTTCATGTTACTTTAAATGTTGCTCCTCCGCAGGTCTCTTGTCTCTCTGGTCCGTGAACGCGTCGCCTAGCTTAGTCATGTAAACGATGCAGCGCTAAAGCGTCTGAGTCACACATTCACATTAAAGTCTATAAACCGTGAACAGAATATGTCTCATGGTGATTCAGACTTTATCCAATTAGATTTTCTGTCTCTGATTTGGAGTTTGAATGCACTATTGTGGAGATTAAACACTCCATTACGAAACACTTATATACACATAAGTACTATACTATACTGCCCTAAACTGTAATATACTGGACTTATTTGTATTCTTTAAAAGAGTATATATACATACTACATACTCCTGATTTATTGTACTTTAAACCAGAAAAAATACAAAGTAAAGACAACAGACAATAGATTTAAATTAGTCAAGTTATATTATTATATCTAAACTATCTGATATTTTCTATGCAATGAAATGTCAACAAACATGAATGAAGAAGTATTGGTCATAGTGAGATTGCAGATATATTTGGAGTAACGACTCAATCTGCTGTGTTGTTTTACTCTGAAAGTGACCTGAAGTTCTTCTATCTACCTTTGTTGAACACACTTATTGTAAGTCGCTTTGGATAAAAGCGTCTGCTAAATGACCGTAATGTAATGTAATGTAATGTAAAGTCAATAACAGGTCTAGTCTGCTTCCTGCCTGCCTGAGACGATCCTCTGTTTATCACTTCAGCCATGCTAGGAGATTGAATGTCTTTCCAGTAAAATGTCACGACTTTGACTTAGATAAGGAGACGCCGCTGCATCACTTCCTGTCTGAGCCTCATCTCGTCTCAGATGGAGTCAAACTGCGTCGGCTTCCACATGTGGCTCGATGATGGCACACATTATCATCACACACTATCAACTGCACACGCACACAAAGGCACAACACCAATCATCTCTCTCAAAGATATTTAGAAATATGAAATAAAAGCAGAAACAGAAGAATGGAGTCAGCAGGTGAAGCAAACAGCGGCCGGGGTCAAAGGTCACAGTTAAGGCTGTGACAATTATGTGTGTCTCAGTTGAAATAGCATCTGATGGATGATTCTGCATTACCGCCTTCAGCCCAGCTGGTGGCGGTAATGCATGAAACGTTAGAGGAAGACGAAGAGGAAGGAAGATGATTCAGCGATGTGGCAGAAGGTGAAGATGCTACAGGTGACAGGCCGACAGGAAATGTTTCCACGGCAACAACAAATGATATACAGCTCTGCACACACACACACACACAATAGACTCAACTATAAAACAGTATGAAAATATATCTTAAATATAAGATCCTAAATCCATTCAGCCTACAGAAGGTCTCTCTCTCTCTCTCCCTCTCTCTCTCTCTCCCTCCCTCTCTCTCTGTCTCTGTCTGTCTCTCTCTCTCTCCCTCTCTCTCTCCCCCCCCCCTACCCTCACTGAGTAACGGCTGCTTGTTTACACAAACACACCTACTGGAAACCTTCATGTCCGTGTGAAAAGCAGCTCTGTTTCCATCTACACACACACACACACACACACCCGTACAGACACACACCTATGTACACACACGCCCACGCACACACACCCTCTCTCCCCCCCTCTCTCCTCCTCATGTTGCTCTCTCTTTGCCTCACTGCGTCACTTTGTGTGTTTGGTTTTTGAGTTTTCCTGTATTTTGCCCTCCTTCTGTCTTCAGATCGCCGACGACGACGACCATGGATCGACTGAGGACAGCGTTCAACAAGATGGTGAGTGCATCCCAGTCCATTTCCATGCCTTCGCCGCCTGGTGCTTTATTTTGAAAGCGCTCCGCCTGCTCCTGGTCTGCAGACGAGAGCAAACGCTTCCTGTGGTCTAGACCAAAGTGGTACGCAGACGCTATGCATTCTGGGTAGTGTAAACAGCAAATACGCAGCGATCTTAGCGAGCCACAATGAGCCGCGGGTGCGCTTGGTGTGAGGGAGCAATGGTGTTCCTTCTGCATCGACGAAGAACCAACGCACAAAAACACAGACGGTGAAGACCAGACCAAGAAGAAGAAGAAGAGGAAGAAGAAAAGGAAGAAGAGTGTAGATTTCTTGTTCTCTGTGTTGTGGTGGGCGTTGTGTGGACCTGTGTGGTGCTCCTGCCCCCTGTAGGTGAACAGTGAGCGGTACAGCAGGTTCACCCTGCAGCCCGAGGACGGCGGAGGGACACACATGGAGGTCACGCTGTCCGACGACCCCGTAGACCACGCCGAGGACCAGGACCAGGACCAGGACCAGGTACGGGTCCGGTCTGGCCCCGGGAGCCTCAGCTCCCCTCCCCAGCATCGCAGCCGGCAGACTCTTTGCTTCATGGCCCTGGGAATCCTGCTGATCTTCACCATCGGTAGGGCAAAGTCATTGTTTGTTGGGTCCGACAGGTTTCCTCCATGTTTGTTTGACACTTTGTCCACAAGGGGGCGACGTGAGGCCCGACCCTCAGTTCCATGGTGACGTGAAACTCCTGCACGAGTTCACGACAACTATTCTGACTGGTGTAAATGAGGGCAGGAGTCGTTGCCTCTTCTCTGCTAAGATCAAGGGAACAATGCCGCCCCTATGGTTTCTGTAGGTACTGCACCTTACGGGCAGAGTCAGTTCAGGGTAGCTAGCTTGCGTGGTGTGAAAGCGTGTGCTGTTGGCGTGGAGTGTGAGTCCTCTTGGTGCCTGTGCTCGTGTCCAGGCTACTCGGTCGGCTACGTCAGCCACCGGAAGCCGGAAGGAAGGAAGGAGGAAGCAGAGGTGCAGGCTGACGCTCCGCCCCCGCCCCCGCCACCGCCGGCGCCAGAAGCTCAGATGGACTGGAAGGACGTCTCCAAATTACTGTCGCAGAAACTCACGTCCCGCGCCTTTGAGGAAACTCTGAGGTGTGTATCTGTGCGTCTATCTACACACACACACACACACACACACACACACACACACACACACACAGATCCCAGACGTCTGATGTGAGCGTTGCGTTTGTCTCCAGAGACTTTGACGTGCCCAGACGATCAGCGGGCAGTGAAGGAGACGCTCGCCTTGGAAATCAGATCTTTGACCAGTTTGAGAAGCTGCAGATGAAGCCGTGGACCGACGTCCACTACGTCCCGCTGCCGGCGCCAGACGGGTACGTGAGCCCGGTTCAGTTCAGCGCCGGGTTTGGTTACAAACTAATAAACTGATATGATGATTGATCTTCTGAGGAGTTGGATTGAGGGTCATACCTTTCGTCCTTTGCTCCTACCGACAGCGAGCGTCCAAACCGCGTCCTCTTGGGGTCGGAGGTCTTCTTGCCTCAGGGCTATCTCGCCTACAGCGCCACAGGAAGTGTCCCGGTGAGTTTCCTCCACTTGAGCCTCAACCGTGAGTGGAAACCGTGCGTCCTAACGAATGGAACGCACCCTCTCTCTGTCGGCACGTGTAGGGCAAGCTGGTGTACGGCAACTACGGCCGCCAAGTGGACCTGAGTGTTCTGGAGAGGACGGGCGTGGAGCTGAGAGGCTGCGTGATGCTGCTGCGAGCCGGACGCCTGGGGTTCCCTCAGCAGGTGGGCCAACGCACGCACGCACGCACGCTCCAACTTCATCCTCCAGTTTGCTTTATCGTGTCTTTAAGAGGGGACGTGCCTGTTTGTCTTCTTCTTTTGTCTCCTGTCCAGGTAGCCAATGCTGCAGCAAAGGGGGCCTCCGCTGTCCTGGTCTACCCAGACCCTCAGGACTACAGCTATGATGCCAACACGCCGCTGTACGGACACGTGAGTCAGATCTCAGGCGGCACTCGGAGGGTTCCTGTCTGTCTTTGCCTCTAATCACCTCTGGATTGTCTTCAGGTCCACCTGGGCTCCGGCGACCCTTACACTCCTGGATTTCCTTCCTTCAACCACACCCAGTTCCCCCCGACCCGCTCATCCGGCCTGCCCGCCATCCCGGCCCAGACCATCACCGCCCAGATGGCCGCGGCTTTTCTGAAGTGAGGCCAACCGCCGTGTGTGCGTGTGTGCGTGTGGGTGTGTGTGTGTGTTTGTCTGTGTGTCACTCACCAATGTTCCCCTGGCCGTCGCTCTGCTCTCTAGGAAGATGGGCGGCCCTGAAGCGGAGGTCAGCAGCGGTTTTAAAGGTGGCATTCCTTCAGCGGCGTACACGCTGGGAGGCGTGGAGAACGCCACGGTCGAGGTGAACAACGTTCTGGTCGCCAAGGAGATCCACAACGTGTTTGGAGTCATCAGAGGACTCATAGATCCTGGTAGGGCGTGGCTTCTTAGGCAGGCGTGGACGATGGCGGCCACAGCAGTCTGTTTGACCCTGTGTGTGTGTGTGTGTGTGTGTGTGTGTGTGTGTGTGTGTGTGTGTGTGTGTGTGTGTGTGTGTGTGTGTGTGTGTGTGTGTGTGTGTGTGTGTGTGTGCAGATCGTTTCGTGGTGCTGGGAGCTCAGAGAGACGCTTGGGGCAGCGGCTCGGCCAGAGCCACCGTGGGCACGGCCATCCTGACGGAGCTCGCCAAGGCCGTCAGCCAGATGGTGCAGAAGGGTAACCGGGGAAACGGCCCACTTCCTCTACTCAGCGATGGCTTCACGTGACTTAGACTTGGACTTCACATCTGCATGTTTGTGTGTTCTTAGACGGTTTCAAGCCCAAGAGAAGCCTGGTGTTCGCCAGCTGGAGCGCCGGAGAGTTCGGAAGTGTCGGCGCCACCGAGTGGTTGGAGGTAAGAAGAGCGACATCACCGCACAGAGAGGAACGGTGGAAGAACCCAGGTCTTCATGCTTCTTTCATGTTCACTTCCTCCTTAGGGCTACGTGTCCTCGCTCGACAGATGTGCCGTCAGCTACATAAGCCTGGACGGCGCCGTCATGGGTCTGTACCACACACACACACACACACACACACACACACACACACACACACACACACACACACACACACACACACACACACACACACACACACACACAGCTTACCGAGTCTCCCGTCGTGTCGGCAGGTCGTGGAAGCTTGGCGGCCTCGGCGAGTCCTCTGCTGTACGGCGTCCTTGAGAGCGCCATGAGAGACGTAAGCGTAAATCACCACCACCTCGTCTGTCTGCCTGCCTGCCTGTCTGTCTGTCTGTCTGTCTGTGCCGGGTCGCTTCACGTCCGTTTGCCCCGTCTGCACAGGTCCAAAGTCCGCTGGGTTCTGGGTCGGTGTACGACATGGTGGGAGGAGCTACATGGGAGAGCAGCGTGTAAGTAGAGAACGACACAGAAGCACAGAGAGGAAGAAGAAGAAGGATCATGGCAAACGTTCAACTTTGACCTTTGTGTGTGTGTGTCCAGGCTGAGGCCCATGTCCCTGGAGGATGCTTCCTATCCCTTCCTGGCCTCCTCTGGGATTCCCTCCGTCTCCTTCCACTTCACCTCTCAAAATGTGAGCCTCGGAGCAAAACCTGTGTACACACACACACACACACACACACACACACACACACACACACACACACACACACACACACACACACACACACACACACACACTAACACACAGTCTGTGTTGTTGAGGCGCATGTGTAGTGATGTCGGTCTAATCAGTGTTGGTCTGTGTGTTTGTCTGCGTGTGCGTGTGTGTCCCTGTGTGTGTGTCACTGTGTGTGTGTGTCTCTAAAGGCCGACTCTTATCCGTACTATGGCACCACCCTGGACGACATGGACCACCTGGGCTATGAGACCAACCATCGCAGCAGTGAGATGGCGGCGGCGGCGGGCCGGTTGGCGGGGGCGATGGCTCTGCGGCTGGTTCACGACCACCTGCTGCCTCTGGACGTGAGCCGGTACGGCGGCAGCCTCACCAAGGCCGTGGTCCAGGTCTACAAGCGCGTCACGGCGCTCACGCAGGTCTGCAGGGTCACGCACACACACCACCACACCGCCACATGTTCTGTCCTTCTGATGTTTGTGTTGGTGACGGGTCTTTGCGTGGGGCAGTTGGGCCAGCTGGAGGGCGTGAGTCCTGACTGGATGAACAGCGCACGAGGATCCTTCCAACGAGCCGCCGCCGCCATCAAGACCGCCGCCGCCAATATTGACGTCCGTGACAAGGAGGCGTGTCGCATCCTCAACGACAGGATCATGAGGGTGTGTGTGTGTGTGTGTGTGTGTGTGTGTGTGTGTGTGTGTGTGTGTGTGTGTGTGTGTGTGTGTGTGTGTGTGTGTGTGTGTGTGTGTGTGTGTGTGTGTGTGTGTGTGTGTGTGTGTGTGTGTGTGTGTGTGTGTGTGTGTGTGTGTGTGTGTGTGTGTGTGTGTGTGTGTGTGTGTGTGTGTGTGTGTGTGTGTGTGTGTGTGTGTGTGTGTGGCTAACCCTGCATGTGTGTGTAGATGGAGCGATGTAAACGCCGCTGTCTTCTTCTCCCTCATGCCAGGTTGAACACAACCTCCTCTCGGCGTACGTGTCTCCTGTGGACGTTCCTTTCCGTCACCTCCTGCTGGGACGGGGCACACACACTCTGGCGGCCATCGCCGAGACGACGGACATGAAGCTGCTGCACATTGAGCTAGCTCTGGCCAGCTGGAGCCTGCAGGGCTGCGCCAACGCCATGACGACAGACATCTGGGATCTGAACAACCACATCTGAAGAGGGCAGGGGGTGTGTGTGTGTGTGTCTCTGTGAGTGTGTGTGTCTGTGTGTGTCTCTGTGTGTGTGTGTGTGTGTGTGTGTGTGTGTCTGTCTCTCTGTGTGTGTGTCTGAGTGTCTATGTGTCAACCCCCCCAGCTCCTTCTCTGCCTCTCCTCCTGACTCCTCCCCTCTGATCTGACTCCTTCCCTCTGACTCCTCCCCCTGTCTCTGTCTCTTTATCTCTACTTGTGTTGTTTTGTATTTATGAGTGGCAGCGCCTGCTATAAATATATTTATGGGTTTGTCTTTTTATACCACGTTATCGGGAGCAGTGCCTTCCATAATTATGACGGTTATACTGTCTGATCCTACAGCAGCATCTGCTAGACCAACGCCACGGAAAGGAAAGAAGGGAAGTGAAGAAGGGAAGGAAAGAAGGGAAGAGGGGTTTGGGACGTTTATGTTGCACAGAGCAGTTTGGAGCCGCTTACATCTCCAATATGTTCACTTATCGGGAGCAGTGCCTTCCATGATGGCCAGCAGGGATGGTAGTGTGTCTGTCTGCCTACCTGTGTGTGTGTGTGTGTGTGTGTGTGTGTATGGAGGGCAGCGTCTCTCATATTTCACTTTGAAGGGTGGAACAACTTATCGGGAGCAGTGTTTCCCAGAGTTTTATACTTGACCTATTTATTTGTTTTGTCTGTGTGTGTGTGTGTGTGTGTGTGTTTGTGTTGGGGTAAAAAAAAAAAAAAAGCTCACCAGGCTTCAATGAATTCACAAATTAAAAGTGAAGGCTCTTGGTTTATGTGGAGCTTTTATTCTGAAGCTCAGACAGGAAGTACCTCTTTGATACTGTCCATGTATTTTTTTTTGTTCTTCTGAGCTCATGCAGTATTAAATCTGGAACATTCACGGGGACAATTGTGATGTCTGTGTGACCTTTGACCTTTACTGGCGAGGCTGTGCTGGTTTCTAGCCGCTCTGTTTGCCGCTCTGCCTCTCTGGAGCTCTATCTCTGCTGAAGGCCTTACAGAGCTCCTCCAGCAGGGGGCCGATCAGATCCAGTCTGCTTTGGTTCCTTAATCTAACTTCAAAAGTGGAACCTGCTCAATCGCAAAGCTAAATTGCCAAGTGGACCCCCCAACTACGTGTGTGTGTGTGTGTGTGTCTGTGTGTGGCGCTACGATGTCGGTACGAAGCAAAACCTGCTGACCAAACAGTTTGGAAATGTTGAAACTGTAATAACTAATAAATGCATCCCAGTCTGAGGTGTGTGTGTGTGTGTTTTGTGTGTTCCACTCTCCTGCTCCTGTTCACCACACTGTACTGACATGTGATGAGCACATGAACACAGTCACATGGCAGAGATCACATACCAGTCTATAGGAACACACACACACACACACACACACAACAATTACATCATTGCTTTCACGTGGGGAGTTGTGATTCCAATTAACAGCAAACTGAATTGGGGGGGGGGGGAATCCCAGTGTAAAACGCTACACTGTCAAACACTGCACGTTGCGGTTCTGTGAATATTGCGCTTCTTTTTTCTTTAAGTACTAAAGGACTTAAGTACTTTGTGAAATGAGCGTCGTTTCGTGCTTAACAGTTCACTTTGAGCTCTTATTTTGAAAGGCCCGGTGCCCAGAGCGGAAGTGGTCTTATTTTGGTGAGCGCTCCTTTAAGGTTACGCACAGCCGGGCCAGTGACGCTCGAATCTCGGCAGGCGCACTGAGGAGCGACCGGAATTAACGGAGCCGAATCACCGATAACCACAACGGCCCCGCCGGAGCTCTGCGCCATCCCGGGGGGAAGCGGGCCGGACCGGGAGGAGGACGACTCAGGTCGGTGCGCCTGGTACCGTTACCGCTCCGCCTGCATGATGTGCGTGTGTGTGTATGTGTGTGTGTGTGTGTGTCTGTGAGAGAGAGAGATGCTACGCGGTTGCAGTTTGATCTATAATTATTATAAATATCAAGTAAATTAAACAAAGATTGAGATGTTGATCAGAACTCAGACAGGCAGGTGACAGGATAATCAGCTTTACAGAGTGTGCGCGTGTGTGTATGTGTGTGTGCGTGTGTGCGCGTGTGTGTGTGCGTGTTAGAAGCTGCACCAATTAAAGATGGTGTGTGTGTGTTCTGATATTGAAAACATCACATTCCATCGCTACAACCCAGCAGCGGGATGCTGGCTGAAGACGACTGAGGACATTAGGACCAGGATGTTCCGTCTGTGCTTCTCTACCCAAAGATAAGAGAGATGAATAGAGATTGAAAGAAGCGATTCTTTCATTAAGGCCAAAGGAAGAAGAACTACAACAACAAAAATAAACAAGTCCATTCTACATATAGCCACTTCTGAGAAAACTATCATAACAAACCTCAGGATTCACTTAAATAAACGAATAAATATGTAATTGTATGCAATCAGAAGATAAAGAAACAGCTTGTCGTCTTTTCTCCAGGTTCCTTTAGTTAAGATATCAGTCCTGAGTGTGTCGGAGCTTCAAGCGGGCCGGACGCAGATACAGTCTGGCTGCACTCCTCTTTGTGTCCAGCAGAGGGCGGCCACAGCAGGAGTTACTCCTCGCATACTTTGTTAGATTGAGGCAGGATCTCACTCCTGACTCCCCGCGGAGCCGATATGGAGCCAGCCTGGCCCCCGTCTGAGGCGACAGGCCGGTCTCCATCTGCCAGAGGCTTCCTCGGGCTGCGTTCCACTCTGAGGAGGATGTGAGATGTTCCACTCATCTCCTGGCTCAGGTCGCCCAGGAGCTCGTCTGGGAGCAGACCGGGTCGTCTCACATTTGTTACAATTCAACCCCGATGCTGGGGAATTTCAGTGAGACAGCAGTTTCACCCCGATTCAGCCCAGTTACAGGAAGTGAGCCAAACACGCTATGCATTATGGGCCGTGTGCTGTTGGGACCAGATGCTGCGCCGCTCCGCCATGTTTGCTCGATATTTTGCCGAATTTCTGACCAATGAGCGACATCATCTGATCCCCTCCGGTTCAGTTTTGAGAGTTTATACTGAAACCAGTCCACCATTTAAGATGATGTCATCCTGTATGATAACAGTGTAGCGTTAAGAGGCCTAAGGGTCTCAGGTGCGCGACGCTGGGATGAGACAGCAAAGCAGAACAGTACACACACACACACACACACACACACACATTTAGCTTCCTATATTTAGAACAACGCCCTCAATAAGAAACGTGTGCACAGATGGACAGAAAGCTCCGGCTTTGGGGACACACACACACACACACACACACACACACACACACACACACACACACACACACACACACACACACACACACACACACACACACACACACCAGCACGTTTGAATTTCGTGGATGAGATACAAATGATGTCATCTCATAGACGAGTGCATGAAGGTGTGAAGAGCCATGCAGTGATGTCATCGCTGCTGCTGTATGAACAAATGAGTCTTTCTTAGTTATCCACGGTTGCTAATGGTAATGGCTCAGTGTCACTCCTGTCACTTCTCCCCTCTGAGTCAGTATAAACATATAACCATGTACAGGTGTGTGTGTGTGTGCGTGTGTGTGTGTGTGTGTTGTACTGCGAGTGGTTAAATGGCAGATTGTGCCACGCCCACATGTAATGAGTCTGAATGTAAGGAAGGGGCGGGGGGGAAGACGTTAGCGTCTAAGTGAACACACAGCTTCCTGTAGAGGAGCTCTCTCCTTCCTACAGACCACAGGACCGGTGAGGACAGCTGTGTGTCGTCACCATGGCAGCAAATAAGAGAGGACCAAGAGAGAGTGCAGGGTTGGGCTGACATCAAACATCAGCGTCCATGCATTCACTCCCTCATCTGTGTGTGTCCATACAGTCTGAGCTCAGAGTGGAGCTGCTGAATTATTAACATCAGCTGCTGAGCCACGGGGAGAGAGGGAGGGAGGGAGGGAGAGAGAGAGAGAGAGAGGGATAGAGAGAGGGAGGGAGGATGTATGGAGGTGCCCTACGCTGCAGAACGTCGTGAGTCAGCAGGAGAAAGAAAGGACGACAGGAAACGTGGAGAGAGAGAGAGACAGAGAGATAGCTTATGATCCATCTGAATGGTGAGGGAGAGTGGAGTCTCACTGTGTGTGTGTCTGTGTGTGTCTGTGTGTGTCTGTGTGTGTGTGTGGTGTGTGTGCGCCCATCGACTGAGCAGAGAGAGAGAGAGAGAGAAGGTCATGGAGCTGAGAGGAGAATAGGAGAACTCCAGTCAGAGTAAAGGGAACACGACAGAGAGCTCCTCGGAACATTCAGCTCTGCAGACAGACGGAGGAGGAGGAGGAGGAGGAGGAGGAAGAGCAGGCCAGGCGCTCGCAGCATGGGGGAGAGCTACATGTACCGACGCCTTCCTTACAACCGAGGAGCGGAGGAGGCAGAGGAGGAGGATGAAGAGGAGAGAGAGACGGGGATCAGAGAGCGAGTCGGCGGACAAACGGTAAAGTTGGATTCAGTGTGTGTGTGTGTGTGTGTGTGTGTGTGTGTGTGTGTGTGTGTCTTAGGCAGAAAGATGCTCATGAAGAATTGTTTTGATTTTGAGGGCTGTACCATAGACAACCATCCAGAGTGTGTGTGTGTGTGTGTGTGTGTGTGTGTGTGTGTGTGTGTGTGTGTGTGTGTGTGTGTGTGTGTGTGTGTGCAGTGTGAGGAAGGCACAGAGTGGCTGCTTGAGTTGCTGACAGACGTCCAGCTGCAGCAGTATTTCATTCGGATCCGTGACGAGCTCAACGTGACGCGCCTGTCGCACTTCGACTACGTCAAGAATGAAGACTTGGAGAAAATCGGAATGGGTCGCCCAGGTTACCAGACGCACACACTCACACACTGCAACTACACAATCACTGCACAATTCATACCAGCCTGGTTGTTTCAGGTCAGAGGAGGCTGTGGGAGGCGGTGAAGAGGAGGAGAGCGCTCTACAAACGCAAGTCCTGGATGAGCAAGGTCACACACACACACACACACACACACACACACACACACACACACAGCATCTAGGCAAGGTTTGTTGGGTTGTTTGTGTATTCTTAGTGAGTTCACACACACACACACACACACACACAGGTGTTTCCAGTGAAACGACCCGACGCCGACCCCCAGCAGCCCCTCGCCCAGGGGGCGTCGCCCGGTCCGACCCCGGCCAGCGGCGATTCGGGGGCGTCGCTCACCTGTCTGGTCAGAGAGGCGGAGCTTCAGCTGTTTGAGCGGCTGGGAGACGGCACGTTTGGCGTGGTGCGGCGAGGAGAATGGACCGGACCCAACGGCAGAGTGGTGAGAAGGGGGAGGGGCCTAACAGCAGGTCGACATATAAATATAAAAGTCTTTATCCCGACTGATTGATTGAACTTCACACATGTGGCCCCGGGTCTTCAGCTGTCTGTGGCAGTGAAGTGTCTGAAGGCCAGCCTGCTGGACCCGGACGCTCTGGACGACTTCATCAGAGAGGTGAACGCCATGCATTCTCTCAGCCACCAGAACCTGATCCGCCTCTATGGGATCGTCCTCACGCAACCCATGAAGATGGTGAGACACACACACACACACACACACACACACACACACACACACACACACACACACACACACACACACACACACACACACACACACACACACACACACACACACACACACACCCTGTACCTGCTCTTTGATTGTAATTATGTGTGTGTGTGTGTGTGTGTGTGTGTGTGTGTGTGTAGGTGACTGAGCTGGCCCCCCTGGGCTCTCTGTTGGATCGTCTGAGGAAGCGTCAGGGTCACATCCTCATCTCCTCCCTGTGTAGCTACGCTGTGCAGGTCAACACACTAACTTACTCCAGACGTTATAGATTTAGATTTAGATTAAAGTACAACATGTGATGAAGCTGCGTGTGCGTGTGTGTGTGTGTGTGTGTGCAGGTGGCGTGTGGCATGGCCTACCTGGAGCAGAAGCGTTTCCTCCACAGGGATCTGGCGGCCCGCAACGTTCTGCTGTCCACCAACGAAATGGTGAAGATCGGAGACTTTGGCCTGATGAGGGCGCTGCCCACACACACAGACCAGTACATCATGGAGGAGGGCCACAAAATCCCCTTCCCCTGGTAAGACGGCAGCAGGGTCTGTGCAGCGCAGAGAGGAGTCACCGTGTCTTCTGACCTCAGTCTCCTCCTCGAGTCCACGGGACCTTCAAACACACATGGAACATTTTCAGACTTATGACTCACTCGCTCTCTCTCTCTCCCCCCCCCTCAGGTGCGCTCCAGAGTCTCTGAAGTCCCGCACGTTCTCCCACGCGTCTGACACGTGGATGTTTGGCGTCACGCTGTGGGAGATGTTCACCCACGGACAGGAGCCGTGGGTGGGCCTTAACGGGAGCCAGGTACACACACCACACTGCCACCAGGCCAGTCTCTCCTGTGCCGTCCCGCGTGAAGTGGTCAGGTGTATTTGTGCGTGTGTGTTTGCAGATCCTCCATAAGGTAGACACGGAGGCCGAGCGGCTCTGCAAACCCGACGACTGTCCTCAGGACGTCTACAACGTTATGCTGCAGTGCTGGAGCCCCAAACCCGAAGACCGACCCACCTTCATCGCCCTCAGAGACTTCCTGCTCGAGGTAGGTTGTGGGTTGATGCCTGTAACCTCTGATGTCACAGATGTTGTAAGGTGCAGCTCAACCCTACAGGTCAACTCTGGGTTTCATTTCAGGTTCATTGTGTTTTTACTCCCAGGTTTGGTGTTGTTGCACAATGTTTTCTCCAAATTGAGCCTTTCCTCTTAAGGTTACAGCGAGTGTTCCACAAGCCCCTCCCCCTGTGAAAGTGGGTGTAGGTTAGGGTTCACCTGTGCGTCCAGCGTACCACACCCATGGTTCTCCCTGGCCGTGGAGCTGCTGCAGTCACTCAGATGTCCCAAGATGGCGGCGGGTAGTTTCATAGCTGTCATGGCAACGCTGTGTAGTGCTTCCCTCATGCTGTCGTTGCGTGTCGTTGCGTGTTGTCCAGACGATGCCCACAGACATGAGAGCGCTGCAGGACTTTGAAGAGGACGAGAAGCTGCAGATAACCATGAATGACATCATCACCATCATAGAGGGAAGGTCAGTGTGTGTTTATACTGTGTTACTAAGGCGAAGAGATTGAACTAGTTTCCCATAAAGGCTCACCTAAACGTTGATGTTTGTGGATTTTCAGAGCAGAACATTACTGGTGGCGAGGCCAGAACCGGCGGACGCTGCGTGTGGGTCAGTTTCCTCGCCACGTGGTCACATCAGTCGCTGGCCTGTCCGCCCACGACATCAGCCGACCGCTCAAACACTCCTTCATCCACACGGGACACGGAGACACGGACCCCCACAGGAGCTGGGGACACGCAGATCGCATAGACAGGTCAGCCACACACACACACACACACACACACACTTAGTTAGTACAGATGTGGCCGTACCACCGCTCACCACCAGAGGGCAGCAGTGAACCATCACTCTGAGAGCCCGGACCCTGGGCTCTCTGCACTCTCGGCCCTCGCTCATGCTGCGTTGTTTGTCTTCTTCCCCTCAGTCTGTACTTGGGGAACCCCATGGACCCCCCCGACATCCTGGGGATGGAACCCCACATCGCCCGGCCGACCAAACTCCCCAACCGCTCTAAGAGTACGTACAGTATAGTCTCTGAAGGGTACTGAACGCTCTGAACGTACAGTTTGTAGAGTTTCGGGGCGTTCATCTGCGTTTCCTCTCTGCTGCGTTTCAGAGCAACCTCCTCCTCGCCCGCCGCAGCCTGCTGTCCTGCTGAAGAGTAAGTTCTTCCTCTCTTCTTGGGTGGTTCCTCTCTGTGTGGCGTCGCTGTGACTCCAGACCTCGTGTCCCACGTCCAACACATGAAGTCTGTTTACATGACCTCTTTATCAACTCGCCTCAAAACCCTCAACAAACAAACAAAGGCGTTTGTGAGATACTTGATGGTTTATACCTTTTAAAGTTTCCGTCCCGGTCTCTCGCTCCCCTCTGTCTCCTTGCTCCTGTGCAGAGCCTTTCTACGACTCTGTGATGGACGATTACGACGACGACGACGACGCCGCCAGCACGTCGTCTGGGCTGAAGAAGCTGGGCGTGTCCCTGGGTCTCAGGCTCCGCCCCTGGGAGGGCTCCAGCGTGCGCTCGGCCAGAAGCGAAGTGTCGCTCATCGACTTCACCGACGACAGCTTCAGCTCGACCACGCCCTCGCCGCTCACAGAGACACAGCCGGACGAAGACACGCTGAAGGTACAGAGAGAGACGGACAGAGACCGTCAACCACTGTAACATCTGCTCTGAACGGACCCTCATGGATCCATGTGGGGCTCTCTCTGCCCTCCACAATAAAAGCTCAACGTATCTCCAGGAGTCACTAAGTGAACTTTGTGACAAGAGAGATATTCCTTCACAACATACAGAGGGTTCAGGGTCAAAGGTCAGAGACTTTTCAAAGCGACTGTCTTCATGTAGAGGAGCTTTAGAGGCTCTAACACGTGATCATGGATCCATAAGGGTCCATTAGAGACCTACAGAGCTGAAAACCTCCAAAAATGCACTGACCTGTCAACCTAAATGAGAGTAGACGTTGGGCTGAAGTCCCAATGTCCTCAAACAACACCACAGTTTGTAAAATCCCACCCAAACCATCACTTTAAGTGTTTGCTCTCTCCCCCTCAGGACACGCCCTCCATCTTGGACTGGCCCCTCCCACAGCCCGCCTACGACGAGGTCGCTACGGACCTGGAGGACCAATCAGAGGACCAAGAGGTGCTGTCCATCAACACAGGATACGCTGACGACGCCTCGGCCTCTTCCGGCGCGTCGTTGCCGGGCAGGAGTGAGTCGCAGTCAGCTGACCTCTTCCAGGAGCTACAGAGAGAGGTAGAGAGAAACGTAAACACCAGGGCAGCTACAAGCTACTCTGGAAGTAGTCCCTAAATAATGTAGCTTAGTAGCTTCATGGGAAAAAATCCAAACGTGTGCTGCTTTACTCTCAAAGCAGGAAAACCTAGAAAACCTGACAAACGTTTAAGAGCTCGTCGAGTAGCTGTGAAGCTTTTGTCAAGCTAAACAGCTCCTTGCACAAAAAAGTACAGCTACTGTTAAGCTACTAGGGGGACAGTAGTTAAGTTAGTAGCTTAGCTCATCCCCACCACTCAGGAGTGAAGCGTTTGTGTTTACCATGTTGGTATAAACACCCGACCACCAACTGACCAATCAATCACAAACACAGCTTGTGAAACACACAGCTCTCATTTTGTGATACTTCTCACTGTGTAGGTGATGGTGAAGCTGCAGGTTCCCATGGCGACAGGCCGCTCCCTCCCCTCCTCCCCCCTCCCCATGGCTCCTTTGGGCCCCCACCGACAGATCTGTCTTCCTCCGCCCTCGCCCTCGTCCGTCTCCTCTTCCTTCTCTTCCTGTTTCGAGGACAAGCCGGTGCTGCCGCCCCGCACGCCCGTCCCCCCGCTGCGACCCTCTAAGAACACGCTGTCGGCCCGCAGCCCCCGCCCACACGCCCGCACCAGCTCCATCTCCCTGGGCAACGAGGAAGACGGGCCTCCTCAGATCCCACCCAGAGACCACGGCCTCTCTCAGCCGGGCTCCCGCTCCTCCTCTCCGCTCCCGCTGGTGCCGCCGCTCTCCTCCTCGCCCATGGCTCTGCCGCCGCCCCCCGTGTCCGTCTCCCCCCGCCGCACATCAAACCTGCTGGGATCCCTGCTCTCCACTTCCCCTTCCTCGCCCTCAGCCACTTCCCATCATTCCCGGCTGGCAGCTCCAGGCTCCTCCCCCTCCTCGTCCACGTCTTTACTGGATCCTCTGACCTTTCGTGAGGGGCGTGGCCTTTCCTGCCTGATTGACAGCCCACAGACTTCCGTCCCCGCCCCTCTGCCAGAGCGTCCAGCTTTCCTGGAGAGGTAAGCATCATAACAGAGCGTGAAGCCCAGAGGAGGCGGAGCTCTTCTGTCTTAATCCTCTCCGTGTCCTCAGATACGGAGCAGCCAACATGGCCGCAGTCAAGCCCATGATGCAGCAGCCCGGCGGCGCCAAACCAAACTCCTCCCACAACAACAACAATGGAGGACCTGCAGCTCCCAGCATGCAACAGGAGCAGAGCATCAAGCAGGCGAGTGAGAGGGAGGAGCGTGAAGTTTAACACCTAGAGTTTTCTTTCTCCAGAGTAAATGTCATCATTTGAATCGCTAAAGTGTCACCATGGTAACTGAACGTGTGATTGACAGGTCCAGGGTGCAGTGCACGGCGTCACGCTGGAGGAGAGCCGGGCTGCACTGCAGAGCTTCAGATGGAGCGTCACTGAAGCCTCGCAACATCTCAAGGTCTCCCTCCCTCTCTGCCTCTCTCTCTGCCCGTCTGCCTGCCTGCCTGCCTGTCTGCCTCCCTCTCTGCCTGTCTGTCTGTCTGCCTGCCAGCTTATTCCAACAACACTAGCTCTCTCTCCCTCTCTCAGGTGGAGCAGTTGTTCCGTCTGGGCCTGCGTTCTCGGGCGGAGTGTGAGGAGCTGCTGCAGGGCTGCCAGTGGAGCCTGGAGCAGGCCAGCTCGCTCATGCTGGACACGTACGGCCCACATCGCAGCAGGTACACACACACACACACACACACACACACACACACACACACACACACACACACACACACACACACACACACACACACACCAACAAGTGCTGCCATCTGTGTCCCTCTCTTCTTCTCGTCTCTTTCCTGTTTCCCAGGAAGTGACAGCTGCAGGCTCGGGATGGACGGGAGACGGAGGAACATCAGGCGGCGCGGTGAACACAGAGCAGCCGCCTGGTGAACACAGAGCAGCCGCCTGGTGAACACAGAGCAGCCGCCTGGTGAACACAGAGCAGCCGCCCGGTGAACACAGAGCAGCGGTTACTTGAACTTTCTTGATGTATTCTTTCTGTTGCTGCTGATTCAAAGTGTTTACGTACGCATGAGCTTTGTGATTCATGCAGAGAAACTGTAAATATTCCTGCTCTTGGTTGCTAACTTTGCCATTTAAATCAGGGAAGTGTGAGCTTCTGCCTCTCTGTCAAACTGTACAGATTAGCCGCGGCGTGAGATCATGTGTCTTCACTCCAGCAGATATTTTTTGAAGACATTTGAACTGCTGGTCAGGAGAAGAAGAAGAATGGTTTATCTCAGCGTGACTGTACAGAAGTATTCACTCATAATGGCTCGGACATTTTTCACATCAGATATGAGCTCCCTGGGTTCACCGCCGCTCAGCAGGTGACTGATCTCCTGCGTTTGTACGTCAGCTATGTTTCCATCCAGGCTTCTGACAAAACCAAGCAAAGATCTAAAGCTGCTACGCCACACACACACACACACACACACACACACACACCTGGAGTGCTCGCAGCGCCCCGGCTTCCTGTGGCGGCGATCCTACGTCTTTACGCTCCACTCCTAAATCACAACAGTGACGTTATGAGCAATAGAGAGACAGATGTTAAGAAATAGCGACAACAAACCACCAGAGGGCTCCAAACATCACATTACACTGCACTGCTTTAAAATATAGCATAAGAATTGTGCGTTGGCCCACTTCTCCATCAGCCCGGTGCTCACAAGTGCAACCTCACACACTCATGCTCTGGTGGGGAGGGGGGAAGTCTGCATGCAGCCAGACTCACACATCAGCTGCCCAATCACACACTTCCTCCTCCTCTGTGCTCAACATCGGACATGGACGCCATCGCCGCTGGCTCCTCCTTCTTCACTGAGCCGCTGTCTCTCCATCGGTTTTACTGCATGGCCTTTTTTTTTAATCAAACAAATGTATTCAATGGTTCTGTTTTGTCAAATTCCAGGCGGTGGAAACGTAGCGTGGGCGAGTTCCAGGCTGATGTCATGTTTGTGTTGTAATCATATGTGGAGCCGCTTCATGCTAACGTTGTGTTTTTGTAATAAAGAGAAAGCTCAGAGGTGCTGCTGATTATTCTGTGGAAGCTGGAGACACGATCGTTCAGAGCTTGGATTTGTTTATCTGAGGGTTAAAAACGTTGCAACATTCAAAAGTCCAGGGAAGCTCGGGGCGTAACGGATTGAGAGGAAGCTAATTACAGAGAATGAGGTTTCTCACCTCTAAAGCTAACGAGCCTTTAGCGGCTCTGCGACAAAAGAACACCAATCTCAGCTTCCTCCAACCTGTGACCTTTCCATTAGGGGGAAAAGAGAGAGGCCACCTCGCTCGCCCGCTCACTCACACTCTTAAAATGACTGTTAACTGCAGTGCATTGTGGGCCGTGTGATCCCCAGACAGCACAGTTCAGCAGCCTGGACGCTCATCTGCACTTCTCAGCTACAGCAGTAAGCACTCTGTCACCTCCGACACACACACACACACACACACACACACACACACACACAGAGACTCAACCTTGAACCGCTTTGTGTTTGATTGTGTCAAATTGAGTGGAAAATGTGCTCTCCCTGAAGTGTGTGTGTGTGTGTGTGTGTGTGTGTGTGTGTGTGTGTGTGTGTGTGTGTGTCAGGAGGGGTCATCAGGAAGAAGGCAAAGTGTTCCAGGAAAAAAAAGCAAATTTGCAGTGCAACTCCCATATGGCCCCACACACACACACACACACACACACACACACACACACACACACACACACACACACACACACACAGTCTGAAAATGTCTGAAAATGTTGTAGAGGCTAAAACACCAAATATCTTTCTCCTGGTAGCTTGTAGTGTAGCCGAAGGCCGTGTAGCTTGTAGTGTAGCTGAAGGCCGTGTAGCTTGTAGTGTAGCTGAAGGCTGTGTAGCTTGTAGTGTAGCTGAAGGCTGTGTAGCTTGTAGTGTAGCTGAAGGCTGAGTAGCTTGTAGTGTAGCTGAAGGCTGAGTAGCTTGTGGTGTAGCTGAAGGCTGAGTAGCTTGTAGTGTAGCTGAAGGCTGAGTAGCTTGTGGTGTAGCTGAAGGCTGAGTAGCTTGGCCGTACAGATCAAAGCAATGATAAATAAGTGTCATTACATTGTGACATCAAGTTGAGAGACTTTGTCCCCGTCTGAGTCTGTGGCATTACTGAGCCCTCATACCTGAGCTGAGCCCTCATACGTGATGATGATGATGTTCATACATGATATCTCTCCATTCATCCATAACCCAGTGGACGGTTGATGACTCCTTTGAGGCAAAGCTGCGACGTGAGCACGGCTGAGTGATTCAGGTCAGAATGTCTGCTGTCTTCTCTGCTTCATGGTCAAAGTGTCACAAAGTGTGTGTGTGTGTGTGTGTGTGTGTGTGTGTGTGTGTGTGTGTGTGTGTGTGTGTGTGTGTGTGTGTTCAGGCGTCACATGGGTAATGATGTGGAAAAATGGCTTGTGAAGCAACTTTGGTGGTTGATCAGGAGCGACGCTGGGAGGAGGAGGGAGGGAGGGGAGGCGGGGGGAGGAGGAGGAAGAGGAGGGGGGAGGAAGGAGAAGGAGCAGGGAGGAGTGAGGAAGGGGGGGGAGGAGGAGGAGGAGGAAGAAGAAGGAGGGGGGAGGACTGAGGAGGAGTAGGAGGGGGGGTAGACGAAGGACGAAGGAGGAGTAGGAGGGGGAGGAGGCTCAGACTCTTTCTTCATCACTGAGCTCTAGATTGAAGTTACGGCCTGAATGATCTAAACAGTTCTTCTTCTTCTACTTCTTCTTCAGGCTCCACCTGTTTGTGGCATCTAAGAGCTTCAGGATCAAGATCCTCCACAAGCTGACAGGAAGTTAGTTATAGTCATATGACCTTTGACCCTGAAACATCTGTATTTTGTTCCTGGGTCTGCGTCTCAGTTTGATGTGTTCTGTCCCGTGTGTGGACAGGAAGGACGGACGGACGCCACATTACATTTTCTGTCCTCGTCTGCCAATTAAAGGAAGCGGCCTTTAGCCTGGAGGCAGGAAGTCCAGTTGATCCGGTCGCTCCTGTCAGTCACCTGGATGAACAGGAACGCGGCGGTGACCAGCATTTGTAATGATGGAGAGAAGAAGAAGCTGACTTCCACGCTTCTTCGTTCTCAGCAGCGAGCGGTTGGTGATGGAGGAGGCGGAGCTTGGATCCACTCCAGACACCAGGTTGAGGTCATGAGGATCGACTCCTTCTGTCAATATGCAACAAATATAATCTATCCACACAAAACACATCTGTACCATCATCATCCTCTCTCTCTCTCTCTCCTTCTCTTGTCTCTTTCCCTCACCCTCTCTCTCTCTCCTCTCTCTCTCTCTCTCTCTCTCTCTCTCTCTCTCCACACACACACTCACTCACCGGTGCGCGGCGGTCTCCCTCTCCAGATGGGTTGACCGCGAGCGGCGCGGACTTCGGGTCGGTGCAAAGTTCGCGGCTCGGTCCGGAATGATCGTATCCAACGTGAGCCTGGGCTGCGCGCAGTGCCGCGGGGGGCCGAACCCGGCCGGAGCCCTCAGCCCCGCGGGACACCTGGTGGCGGCGCTGTGCCTCGGCTTCATCGGCACCGTCGGGTTCCTCAGTAACTTCCTGGTGCTCACGCTGTTCTGCCGGTACCGGACGCTGCGCACGCCGATGAACCTGCTGCTGGTGAGCATCTCGACCAGCGACCTGCTGGTCAGCGTGCTGGGGACTCCGTTCAGCTTCGCGGCGAGCACCCAGGGGCGCTGGCTGATCGGGCGCGCCGGGTGCGTGTGGTACGGCTTCATCAACGCGTCTTTGGGTGAGTTTGGAAAAAAAAACTTACACGGTGGTCAGTGATGAAGATGAAGGTGCTGAGCTAAGTTACTGTTACTACTTCTTATTATGTCTTATTATGTATATCAAAGTGGTAATGACAGCGCCACCCTCAGGCTGATTGTACCAACCTGTTGTCTTCATCTTCATCCCACTGAGTGAAGACGCTGTCATGTTGTCATGGATCCATTCAAAGACCTACAAACATCTCATGAGGACAAACAGTAGAAGAACACAGATTTCTCTCTGCACCCTCAAAGGGCACACACACACACACACACACACACACACACACACACACACACACACACACACACACACACACACACACACACACAGTAATCAGTGTGTGGTCCCTGCTGAAGCTTGAGCGTTGGCGTGCTGATTAGTTCTGATTTCACTTCAGCTGCTATGAAGTGCGTTAATGTCCACATGTCGTAACACACCGCACGGTGATGCAACGTCCTTATCTGAAACAGGCTCTTGCCGCACTTTGAGTGTCACTGTCACGCGCTTAATCAGCCTCAAAGCCTCATTTCCTGTTTCCCTCACTGCCTTTGCCTCCTGGTTACGTCGACACGTTGCTCTGTCCTCTCCACCTCAGGCATCGTCTCTCTCATTTCCCTCGCCGTTCTGTCCTACGAGCGCTACAGCACCATGATGGCGCCCACCATAGCCGACGGCACAAACTTCCGTCCGGCGCTGAGGGGCATCTGCTTCTCCTGGCTCTACTCTCTGGCCTGGACCGCGCCGCCTCTGCTGGGCTGGAGCCGATACGGGCCCGAGGGTCCCGGCACCACGTGCTCGGTGGACTGGAAGACCCGGACGGGGAACAACATCTCCTACGTGGTCTGCCTGTTCACCTTCTGCCTGGTGCTGCCGCTCAGCGTCATCCTGTACTCCTACGGCAAGCTGCTGCAGGCCGTACGACAGGTCGGCTTCTGCTGCACACACACACACACACACACACACACACACACACACACACACACACACACACTTCTACATTCTAAGTCTCTACTTTTGCATCCAGGTGTCAAGTTAAACAAAGTCTCTCCTCCTCCCCCTCCCTCTCTCCCTCTCCCTCTCTCTCTCCCAGGTCAGTGCGGCTAGGTCGGCGGTGGCGCGTCGGCGGGAGCAGCGGGTGCTGTTGATGATCGTCACCATGGTGATGAGTTACCTGGTCTGCTGGCTGCCCTACGGCGTTGTGGCCCTGCTCTCCGTCTTTGGGCCTCCTGACCTCCTGACCCCAGAGGCCAGCGTCACGCCGTCGCTGCTTGCCAAGTCCTCCACCGTCATTAACCCTTTCATCTACATATTCATGAACAAACAGGTGAGCCGCTTTTTTTTCGCTTCTCTCTCTCTCTCTCTCTCTCTCTCTCTCTCTCTCTCTCTCTCTCTCTCTCTCTCTCTCTCTCTCTCTCTCTCTCTCTCTCTCTCTCTCTCTCTCTCTCTCTCTCTCCTCTCTCTCTCTCTCTCTCTCTCTCTCTCTCTCTCTCTCTCCTCTCTCTCTCTCTCTCTCTCTCTCTCTCCCCCTGGAGTTGACAACCGAATCCCCGGCCCCGCCCCTCGTGCACGACGCCTGATTTACATGGCGTGACATTCAGAGGGGGACAGGAAATGAGGACTCCTGTCACATTTCGCCGATCAATAAATCGTTAGACTGTTCATTAGCAGATTAATGTTTGAGACGAGCGTCACAGAGAGGAAGGACGTGTGTGTGTGTGTGTGTGTGTGTGTGTGTGTGTGTGTGTGTGTGTGTGTGTGTGTGTGTGTGTGTGTGTGTTTCTTGAGTATTGAACAGGTTGATAGAGTTGAACTGAATTCAAATCTCATGAATGAAAGCAAACAGACCGGAGAAGAAGAAGGAGCGGATAAACAAAGACAAGAGAAGAAGAAGCAAAAGGACGGGCGAAGGGAATAAAGATGAGACACACACACACACACACACACACACACTGAGGCCTGCGTGGAGCTTTCAGTCTTCACATCCTCCCAGCCCAGCAGACACGCGTGTGTTGAGGCGAGCTGAAGACTTAAAGCGCCGCACAGATTCACGCCACAAACCAAACAAAGTGTCGATTCTTCTTCTATGGAACGTCTACATATCAATCACCTGTTGGCCCTGTGGCATCCTGGGTAAATGTAGTAGACTTAGCGTATACGTGTGTACCTGGAGAGTATACTAAGCACACTATGTTTACCCAGCAGGGCCGGCTGCTCGCTGAGAGGAGACGCAGCGATGGCGTTACTGCTACAGCGTCTCAGACTACAGGAATACAACGTGTTCTACTTTAACGCTACCACAGAGACACTGCTCACTACTACGCTACTGATGGTGACGTGTGTGTGTGTGTGTCTGTCTGTGTGTGTGTGTGTAGTTCTTCATGTGTTTCAGGGCGTTCCTAACATGCTCCGCCCCTCCGCCCCCGGGCTCCGCCTTCAGGACTTTGTCTCGAGTGACACTGCGCACCTTCCACCCAGGACTCAAACACAACGCGTCTGTTCCCTCGCCGCCCATGGCCCCGCCCACCCAGGGATTCAAGGAGGGGTCTTCAGAAGGAGCCACAGACCCCGCCCCCTCTGCTCCCCCTGCTGCTTTCAGAGCCAAAGCCAAAGTGATCCTGATGGTTGAATACAAGGAGTAAGAACCCAGAACCTCCTGGAACCCAGACAGAAACCTACTGAGGTCGCACGTAAATCTCCTCACATCTCTGTTCTTCTTCTACTGTTTGTCCTCACGATGTCTATCTGCTCTACATCCTGTCAGCTGCTTCATCACACCAGCTGCAGACTGAGGAGAGAAGGACCAGGAAGTTACTATAGGATAGAGATCCATGACAACATACAGGGGGTTCAGGGTCAAAGGTCAGAGCTACTATAGGATAGAGATCCATGACAACATACAGGGGGTTCAGGGTCAAAGGTCAGAGCTACTAAAGGATAGAGATCCATGACAACATAAAGGGGGTTCAGGGTCAAAGGTCAGAGTTACTATAGGATAGAGATCCATGACAACATACAGGGGGTTCAGGGTCAAAGGTCAGAGCTACTATAGGATAGAGATCCATGACAACATACAGGGGGTTCAGGGTCAAAGGTCAGAGCTACTATAGGATAGAGATCCATGACAACATACAGGGGGTTCAGGGTCAAAGGTCAGAGCTACTATAGGATAGAGATCCATGACAACATACAGGGGGTTCAGGGTCAAAGGTCAGAGCTACTATAGGATAGAGACCCATGACAACATACAGGGGGTTCAGGGTCAAAGGTCAGAGGTCAACATGTCTTCCTGTAGAGGAGCTTTAGAGGCTTTAACACACAGGGTTCAGACGTGGAGCAACGGTTTAGTCGTGTGTATATTTAGCAGCGTGGCGTCTTACAGGAAGTGCTAGCACAGCAGCAACACATCAGCACGTTTCTTAGCACACATGCACGAGCACCGTCGCACTTTAGGATTTCAAAAGGAAGCTCACGGGAGAGGAACGGGAGAGGAACGGGAGAGGAACGGGTGGAATTGCATTCACCCACGCACCAGTGATTCAATCACGCAAAGATCCACAAAATGAGGTCAAGCTTTCATCTGGCACTGATGAAACGTGTGTGTGTGTGTGTGTGTGTGTGTGTGTGTGTGTGTGTGTGTGTGCCTCCTTAATCTGACCGACTCCACACCAGCGTGTTGGAGCAGCACCTCCTTCCTCTTGTGTAAGGTGATGTTTGAGCACAGCTGCACAGAGAGGAGACGTTCCCTGGCTTCACTCCTTCCCTCCTGACAGATTTGAGCCCCAAACCTCATTTGAACAAACAAACAGATGTAGTCACAGTGGAAGAGGCGGTGACATGACCGCACGTCTCTCTGCACACAGGACGCACGGACAGAGGGGACAAGGGACATTTAAGGGACATTTAAGGGACATTTAAGGGACATTTCACCTCAGAAGCTGCAATGTCACCCTGTGTGCTTCCTTCAATCATAAATGATATCATGTCACAAATCAGTGTGTGTGGGCTGGCTGTTTATTGATTTGTGTCACGCAAAGACACACACGCACACACACACACACACACACACACACACACACACACACACACACACACACACACACACACACACACACACACACACACACACACACACACACACACACACACACACACACACACACACACACACACACACACCAGAGCTGAGGATGATGAACGAGAGCTCACAGTGAAGGAAAGCAAGAGAAACACCGGTGCATCGCCAAGACGACAGCAGGAGGCGGAGTCATCCATCACTCCAAGGTTGGCACACCACCACCAGGCCTCCACCCTCAACCAGCACAAGACTCAGGAGCCAACCAATCACCACAGGCGTATACAACACACACACACACACAAACACACACACTGTACTACATACAACCATCAAAGGTGTGGAGAACGAGTCCTTCAACGCCTCAACAAAATGACATTTACATAGTGACGCATCATCTCTCACCTCACACACACACACACACACACACACACACACACACACACACACACACACACACACACACACACACACACACACAATTAATAAATCATAATTCTGATGTAAATTTGGTATGAAATGAATTCACAGCTGCTTTGTCTCTGAGCAGCAACACTGTTTCATTATGATAAGACTCTCAGTCCTCCAGTCTCTCTCTCTCTCTCTCTCTCAGTACCAGTCAGACCAGCCGGGGGCAGTGTTGTTGTAATGTAGCGTCACAGCGTGAGCGTGGCCGCCCGCTGTGCGCCTCTCTCGCCCCTCATCAGGTCCGCTCCCTCTCCCTTTGACACCTTTCTCTCTCTCTCCCTCACTCCCTCTGAAGCTCCTTCTCCTCTTGAAGACAGGTAATTGGATGTGAGAGCAGAGCAGACCCCCCGTGGACTCCATCTCCCGGTGGTCCGCCGTGTTCAGAGCGACCTACAAAGCTGCACGAACGCATCGTGGCCTTTTTACCCGGGAGGTTTGGATCGCAGGATATCTCCAGTAGTTCGGTCTGCTGCTGTGATTGAGTTGCCGAAGTTGAGTGGGCGTGGTTGAGTGGGCGTGGCAGCCATACGTCTCTGTGTGTGTGTGTACCACGATCAACAGATGGACCGATGTGTGAGGGCGTCATGTGATGATGATCTGTTGGTCTTCATTAAATATCAGCTCTCTCTCTGTGTGTGTGTGTGTGTGTGTGTGTGTGTGTGTGTGTGTGTGTGTGTGTGTGTGTGTGTGACAGAGATTTTCACTCCTATATATATCTCAAAGTGAATCTACCTTCATCTGGTGACAAAGTCATACCCCCAACACACACACACACACACACACACCCATAAGAGACACCATCTCACACACACTCGCTCAGACAGTGTGATTCCCTCAGGTTTGTCTTCCTCCCGCAGGACTCTGGAGAAGGTAAGAGTCTCTCCACGACGCAGTACCGGTCAGACCAGCGGGGGGCAGCAGAGACGAGCGTTTCCATTTGACCAACAAATCCATAGTTTTTGTCTGAATGGCGACTCGCTGCTTTTGGGTTTTAAATCGTTTTAAAGTAGAGTGGGCGGGGCGCACGAACACACATTGAAACGCAGCAATCAACACAAACATTAGAGATCTCACCTGAGACCCGCGCCGCATCTTCATCCTCATCTTCCTCATCGATCGCATGTGATTCCCTCCCGCACGTGTCCGGTCTGATGGCCGTCAGCTGATCGTCTGCGCTCACTGACTCGCGCTGAACTTGGATTCACACCGGAACTCCTCAGTAAATACGTGCTTCGTGCGTGTGTGCGTGTGTGCGCGCGCGCGTGCGTGCGTGTGTGTGTTTGCGTATGCGCGCGGGACTGACGCAGCGCCCCCTGCGGCGGTGAGGGGTAAATGCACTTGGACGTGCAGAGGTCCAGGCGTGACGTCAGTTTCTCCCACTCTTAGATTTAAACTTTATTTTACACATTTACTGCTTATTTGCTTATTTGTGATTTGTATCGATATAGTTGCTCTCTGGCTTTGCCTCCTCTCTTTCCGGCAGGTTGCCATGGTGAACGTGTGCATGCCCCTGTTGCTCTGCCTGCTGGTTAGCGGATGGAGCCGGAGCCAGGGTGAGGAGGCGACCCTTGACCCCAGAGAGAGCTGTGAGGCGTGGATGAGAGGAGTGCCAGGGACCCCCGGCTCGCATGGGCCGCCGGGTCGGCAAGGGCGAGAGGGCCGTCCAGGGGAGGCGGGCCAGTCTGGAGGGCGAGGTAACGCGGAGACGAGACGCATCGTAACAAACACACACACATCAAACACACATCTGTGCTACATAACTCCAAAACATCTGAACAGGAAGATTTATTTAGTCTGTCTGTGCTCTGCTGCCACCTGGTGGTGAGCTGGTGTTGACACAGGGCGAGCAGACTGAATGGAGGTCTTTGGCTAAAAAAAAATCTAAAATGTGAACTTTGACCTCGATCTCCCGACTATGAACCCGGGGACACTGCAGGATTCATTTCTTCAGATATAAACAAAGGCACTTACCCATTTCCTCTTTAGGTGTGAAGGGTGATAGAGGAGATCCGGGCGGGTCTGGGGACGGCGGGTCTCGGGGGCCGAGGGGTTTCCCTGGAGTTCAGGGGAAGGCGGGGCCAGCAGGAGAAGATCCTTTCTCTTATCGCTCCGCCTTCAGCATGGGACTGACCGCCTCCACCACTGCAGTGGACACGCCCATCATCTTCACCAAGGTGCTCTACAATGAACAGGTAACACCGTCCATCAATCAATCAATCAATCATACAGCCAATGTACTGATCAGTCAGTCACGACATCCTCTCTTCTGTTCCCAGCGCCACTATGACGATGTGTCAGGGAAGTTCAGGTGCTTCACTCCAGGACTGTACTACTTTACCTTCCATATGACTGTCCAGGTGAGGGAACACACACACACACACACACACACACACACACAAACAGAGAGACCCCCCCCCCACACACACACACACGCACACAGAGACAGAGAGACACACACACACAAAGAGACCCATACACACACAGACACACAGACACACACACACACACACACACACACACACACAAAGAGACCCACACACAGAGACAGACAGACAGACAGACAGACAGACAGACAGACACACACACAGTCCAACATACATTGCTGAGTGTGTGTGTGTGTGTGTGTGTGTGTGTGTGTGTCACAGGGTCGGGGAGTGAGGGTGGGTCTGTACCTTAATGGACGTGTGGTGACTCTGACGCTGGATCAGTACCAGGCCTCAGATCTGGACCAGGCCTCAGGAGGAGCCGTCCTCTCCCTCACACACGGGGATCAGGTGTGGCTGCAGGTGTACGGAGCGGCGGCGGCGGCGGCGGGTGGTGGTGGAATCTACGCCGACGTCAACAACGACTCCACATTCACAGGCTTCCTGCTGCAGCCACACGCCAGCCTCTGGAGCTGAAACCTTCATCCTCCAGTCTTCCTCTTCTCCCCCTGGAGCGACACCTCCATCTAACCATGAGCATTAAAGCAACCCGACCCATTTTAAACACATCTTGGTGCCCTATGGTTTGTTGATGTTCTGGATGTTTGTGTCTGATGGTGTCCATGTTTGGAGATCGCTAATTTTGTTAAACTGAGCTCACAGATCAATAAGGTCTTTGCTGTCTGAAGCTCTGAAGCTCCTCCCACCCAGAAATAGAGCAGAACATCCCCAGTAAAGGTCAAAGGTCACAAGGACAAACACACACACACACTGACATGAAAGAACTAAACCCTTAAAGGAAAGTGTGAGGATAAGAAATGAAAACAAAACACACAAAAACGCTTTTCTAGAGCTTTTATTAAAACATTCAAAGTGAAAAAAAAAAACTTTACATACTCGGTCATTGACATATAAAGCAACAAACAATAAGTAAAAAAGTGAGATGCAGAGAAACAGAAGTGAGACGTGGTTCACATCTCATTCTCCCCCTTCGTCCCACATCCCATCCAGTCTGAGCTGCATTCAGAAGGCTTGGGACTGTGTTCATGTCCTTATGCATGCGTGTTTGCGTTTATTTCTTACGGTAGTCGCCTGCGTACGCCCTGTGATCACCCTGCTCGGGGAACTGGTCTCCGTAGCGCCGCAGTATGTCCTGGAAGTTGGGCATGGCCGGTGAGAGCGGCGGGTAGCTCACGTGAGGCTCCTCCTGGCCGCTCTGGTAGGGCTCGGCCTCGTACTGCTCCTGCTGCTCGGCCTGCTGCTGCCGCTCGCTCTCTGTCGCCCCCTGGCCGCGCTCTTCCTCGGCGTGGCGCTCTGGCTGCGCTCCGACGCGCGCAGCCTCGGGCTCGTAGCGACGCAGACGGCAGTTGCGGTCGTACTCGGGGTCGCAGTGCGGGTTCTCGGGCTCCAGCACTCCACTCCGCGAGCCGTCGGCGTTCTGGTGGGGCTCGTAGGCCTCGGCGGGGTGCGGGACACGGCGGTGGGCTCCAGCACGAGGCTCGCTGGGCTTCACGGGGTGGCAGTCGCGGTCGTAGCCGATGAAGCAGTCGTAGCCCTCCTTGGTTTTACCTGGGGGGCCCAGAGGGTGGCGCTCCTCCTGGGCAGGTTCCTCATAATGGGGCTGGGAAAAGGGGTACTGCTGCCTGGAGGTGGCAGGACCCCGGCGCTGCATGGCGGTCTCACGCAGCGCGGTGAAAGGGTCGTTAGGGTCAGCAGACGCCTCTGAGCGCGGGGCGTAGGGGCTGTTGGTCTGGGCCTGGGCCTGGGCCTGGGCCATGTACTGTCGCAGCATGGTGTGGAGGTCAGCAGACGGAGCAGACGCCGCGGCGCTGGGCTGACGGTGCATCGCGTAAGGATCAGCGATTCTGTTAGCGTTAGCGTTAGCATTAGCATAAGCGTCCCTGAACATGGCGTAGGGGTCGTGATGGCGCTCAGAGGGTGCGGGGGCCATGCGGATGGCCGCCGCCTCCTCCCTCTCCTCCTGCTGCTGCTGCTTGTACGAATCTGGGGGCGTGGCAAACCTGGTGGCAGTGAGGGGGTTGCAGCCCTCCTCAAACAGAGGGTTACAGGATCCAGGCCCGGCCGGGGCGGGTGGGTTCGGGGCCCGGGGCGCCTGGAGGAGAAGATGGTAGAGAAATCAACACAAGGCAGGGAAACTAAATACATTCACTGTGTCAAACAGATACACAACTTACAACAACAAACAATGTTGGTGACCTCATCCTGACTGAATTCTAAACACCATTTCCTGTCACACATCCAGACTGAGGTAAGTATATGAAACGTGAGCGCACCACTAGAGAGGCAGCATAGGCACAGTAGTGATCCTGCGGGTCACAGTTGGGGTACTGCAGGTAGAGACCCGAGGGGGCTTTCTGCACCAGCTTGGCTTTGCAGCTCGGGTCTGTCTTGGGATCGCAGCCCAGGTGGGCGTAGGAGGGCAGGGGCCCGGCGGAGGGCGCGTAGCCGTAGGCGGCCTTCAGGTGGTACTGCAGACACTCGACGTCATCGGACGAACAGATGCGCAGCAGCTCCGCCTTCTGCTCCTGGAGGGAAACCAGAGGAAGATAGTATGACATCATCCACCCAACCCAAAGGTCGAACGCTTGTGCCGTCTGGAGGTGTGAGGCAGGTTAACCGACTCTAAAGCATCTATAGGTGCGGTACCTTGGAGAGGAACGGCGTGGTGGAGGGAGCGTAGTAGTGATAGCCAGACTGCGGGTCCTTTGCTGGAGCGGCCGAGCGGACGTAGAGAGGAGCCGGAGCCTTGGCCGGGGCGGGGGCGGCAGCGGGCAGCACCAGGGGGAGGTAGGGGCTCTTGCCTTGAACCAAAGCTGCATACAGGCAGTAGGGGTCCTTGGTGGGGTCGCAGGTTTTCACCGGTGCAGGCTTGGGGGGCTCTGGTTTAGGTTTGGGCCTGGTGGTGGAGGACGACACGCAGTTGGGGTCGTCCGAGTCGGCGCAAGCCTTGTAGATGTCCCCCAGGTGGCGCAAGTAGGCCTTGTAGGAGCGGCGTCCCTCGGCGCGGTTCTTGTTCTGGAGGTAGGCCAGGTAGATGCGGTCCATCTCCTGAACCTGCCAGGGGAGGACAACATCTGCCTCAAATCCAAGGCTTAGGTGTGTGTGTGTGTGTGTGTGTGTGTGTGTGTGTGGTACTCACCGCCTCCTGGTTGCCATTTTCAGTGAAGTACTTGTACCAGCCCCAGAAGTCCGAGTGCTGCTTGTACCAGCTGATGTTCCTGCGGTTGCGGATCAGCCTCCTGTGCGCCGCTACGGCCGTCGCCTTCTCCTGGATGCTTTCACCTGCTGAGGGCGACAGAAGAGGAGGAGGCGGGTATGTAAACACTGCCGGGCGTAACTATTCAGACTTTGGCACAAACTGGACTTAAATCCAAACTGGTTCTTGACGTTCAGACGGGAATAAAGAATCATCACAGTGTATGTAAAGAGTGTGTGTGTGCGTGCATGAAGGTACACATCTGTACATTAACTCCATATTTACCCTCTCCTTTGGGCTTCTGCACGATCGGTCCAGCAGACAAGAACGCTAGAGAGAGAGAGAGAGAGAGAGAGAGAGTAGAGAGAGAGAGAGAGAGAGAGAGAGAGAGAGAGAGAGACGGAGAGAGAGAGAGAGAGAGAGAGAGAGAGAGAGTAGAGAGAGAGAGTAAACAGTAAAAACTCCAGACATGGTGACAGATCAAAGTCTTTATGTTCGGTGTTTCAGGTTTGGCCTGCGCGGCGCTTTACAGATTTTATAGGCGAGCCTGTAAGCTGCTCTGTACATGCAGGGCCTTTCATCTCCACAGGGGAAACGTGCTAATGCCTCACAGAAGGAGAGGAGGAGGAGGAGGAAGAGGGGAACAACAGAGGAGGTGTGAATGGCCTGCAGGGAGTCCTTCAGGGGTTTGTGCCACACACAGGAAGTAATACTGGATAGAGAATCATTACTGTCACTTCACTACAAATCCTCCACTTTTACTCCATAATTTCTTAATCAATCATCACTTGGTGTGGGATGATTCTGTGTGTGTGTGTGTGTGTGTGTACACTCAGTATGCAGAGAAATGATTCACCTGCGACTCAACAACCAGCAGCTGGATCACTTTGACTCAAGTGAGCCAGACGCATGGCAGGGCCAAAGGTCACGGAGGCTAAGCAGAGGTACGTATCTGCAAAGGAAGGAAGCAGGAGGGCGACGTGAAGGTGACCCCGGGTGATGAGGAAGAGGAGCAGGAGGAGGAAGAGCAGGAGGAGAGTGGGCTAAATGATCCTGCCTCCGTGTTTCCGCTGGATTGTTTTTTACGAGCCTGTAAAAAGGTAGCGGGCACATCTGGAAACAGCTCGGCTTTAACAAGGAGGAGGAGGAGGAGGAGGAGGAGGAAGGTGGCGCGATGCTGACAGGTACTCATTTTTAACAGGAGCAGGGGCGATGAAGGAAAGCCGCCCCTTCATTCTTCCGCCCCCCCGCTAACCTTTGGTCCGCTCCTACGCTTTTACAGGCTGAAGATGAGACTTAAAGAGGAAGACGAGGAGCTGTGCGGCGCCGAAACACCGAGAAAGAAAGTGCAAACAGCTGCGGGAGGGGCGCACCGCCTTCCTGTTCATCATGAGAGCTCAAACCTCCTCCGAGGCCGAGCAGGTCTCCCTCTCTCTTTGACAGGACGACACCTTCCACGTGTCCACGGAGGAGATTTGTGACTTAATGCTTAAAATGAGTGCCTGTGTGCTTTACGCTGTGTTCAGTGTGAGATAATGGACAACTATCATGAGTAATGAGGAGTAATGAGGTAGTGCCAGGGATTTGTACCCTATAGCAACCATCTGTTCTGCTCCATTATATCATTAAACCCCCAAAACTTCTGCTCGTTTGTGTTTTTAGCTCCAATTTGCTTTTGTTGGCTGTTTGCGGTCAGTGGCTCACGCTGACAGGCATCAGGGATAATCACCCGGAATGTTCTCTAACTCCCGTTCCGGGCGTGTCTGCCTCCATTCCACATTATGTACTCACCGGGCAGCAACACGGCGGCCAGCAGCGCGGCCGTGCACACGCCGGAGAAGGTTGCTCTCCTTCCTCCGGCCATGACTTCACCTCCTCTTCTCCTGCTGAGAACAGAATGTTAGACTTCCATCTTTTCCATCACCTCAGCAACACTCAACTTGCAATCGACTCTACGAGGCTTTATTCCCCAATCGGGTCAGAACAAATCCAATCTCATCTTAACACTTTCCTTCATGTTACCTGGAACGATCAAGGGCATTAAATCTCTCTCTCTCTCTCTAAACTACCGTGCTGCCTGGAGCCTCCTTAAGGAAGCCAGGTGGTCCTAGCAGTCCAACTATACTTCAACCTGACCTTGAATAGCTGGAAAGTACCTAAGTCTACCCTCCCGCCCCCACACACACCATGTACGGAGTGTGTGTGTTCTCTTACCTGTGCTTGTCCGGCGTATCTGTCTGCAGGTCTGGAGGTGAAGGTGACGCGGCCTCCTGACCAGATGACTTCGTCCACCTGGGCTCGGCTGCACTCCGACGCAAAGTGTGTGTGTGAGTGTGAGAGTGTGTGTGTTTGTGTGCGCCCTGTCCCTACGGCCCCTCTGACAGACTGGCCTGACGAGGGGATCCTGCAAGGTTTTAAACAGAGCACACACACACACACACACACACACAAAACGCTCATTAACACACACGCATACACGCACACACACACACACCACCTGAGGGGGTCGGCAGCCACACTATGCTGAACACCTGATTGGTTGAAACATTGTGGTATATCTGACCAATAGGAGGCGGCGTAATGAAATGCAGGAAGAGAGTGAAGGTGGGAGGAGTTGTAGACGTGGAGGAAGAAGAGAAGAAGTCTCAGGTGAGAGACATCTCCATATGGACACACACACACGCACACACACCTCCACCAAGGCCTCTAGTTGACTGTGTGGATCAACCATGACATCTAACAGCTTATGAACTCCACCATGAGCTCAAACCAGCCAGCGATGTCGTCCCACCTCGTCCGGTCCCCAAGCAGCACACAGCGCCACCGTCAGGCCCGTCCACTCGCCAGCGGGTAAAACAAAGAGGGAGGCGGACAGGGAGGTAACGAGGGGGAGCTGAGGCGCCACATAAGCACTTCTTAGAGACCCCCCCCCCCCCCCACACACACACACACACAGGGACAGCTGGTCTGCACATGAGGTATTTGATAATCTACAGTTTCCTCCACAGTTAAAGTGTGCGTTTGCTCTGCGCTCAGGCTGGCGTGTCCCAACGCAGACCAGGCGTCAAACCGACACGTTACTGCGCTGTGACCCAACACCAGCACATCTGACCCCATGCTGTAATAACCACAACATTCGGCGATCATCGGCAGGAAGGGAGACGTTCAGCGCGTTCCTCCACAGCGCTTCAGAGGAACGGCTTTGCTTTGGCGAGCTGCGGCGCTCGTACGTGAAGCCGCCGCCGCCTCTGGGCTGATTTAGGGCAGCTTGCATCATTCCAGAGAGGAAACACGTTCAAGTTCAATCAACACACGCTCAGGTTCACGTTGAGTCCACTTTGCTGGTCTGAGAGGTTATGAACGTTATATTAAAGTCAAACAAACATCAGTCTGGTGTTTAAGCTCATTTAAGATCTGCAGCCTGTTATCAGATGTTAAAAAGGGTTTCAGGTCCTATAAGATCAAAGTGTGTGTGTGTAGTTTCCTGTCTTCCTTGTATTCATTCTGCTGCAGAGGCTCGCCCCCTCCCCCCCCCTCGGTGTTCCACCCTGGTTCCCTCTGGACTCCCACATTTTTCTGCAGCCCCGTTCTTGTCCCGTCGTGCCTCAGGCGACCGCGCGGTGCTGGCGTTAGCACTGTACCTCGTGTGTAATTAGGCGTACCAACAGGTGTTTCGCAGCGCCGGCAAACCTACAATCCGTTTCGGGAGCAGATTCAAACACGACGACGCCAAAAGCGTGCGCCTCATTTTCTCACACGCCGGAATGCCGAGGATTCTCAGAATTCACACACACACCTGGTTCACCTGGGCCACGGGGAAAACAAGGCTTTATTTCAACTCAGTGCTGAGTGACAGGTAGAGGAGCGGGGGGAGGGGGGGGCTGTACAAATGAGAGAGAAGGTAGAGATCAAACAAAGCCACGGTCAGCACAGCCATCATCTTCATCATCATCTTCATCATATCTACACACAGAAACCAAGTTTATCGGGACGCTTTCCTCACTGCAGGTCGTCGTCGTCAAACAGGTCTTCAAAGTCTGCAGGTGGGAGGACGAGAGAGAGGGAGAGAAGAAGAAGAGGGTTTGGGTTAGTACAGCTGTTTCCCTGCACGCCGCCGCCGCCACGTCTGCGTAGGGAAGCTCCGCCCTCCTGACACACCGGAGACCAAACAGAGAGCGCAAAACTGACCCCCCCCCAGCCCCCCCACACTCATTTTTTAGTCCTTTTATTGACACTCAGGTCCTCAGGTGAGCGAGCAGAGCCGGGTTGGCGTTTCCCCGGCTCACACCACATGGTGGCGCTGTGATTGGTTTGATCCTGTGGAGTCTCAACATAGTGAGGCTTTGATTTATAGGAAAAGACTGATCATTTAACACGCACACGCGCACACACGCACACGCACACACACACGCACACACACGGTTGTTAAAGCTCATTCTTACCTAAATAAGCATTTTCTTGAAAGGTGTTTCTAATTTTCTGCTCACCGTGTGTGTGTGTGTGTGTGTGTGTGTGTGTATGTGTGTGTGTGTGTTCAAAGCAGCTGACTGGCGTGGTGTCCCGCTGAGTTTCAGTCTAAGAGAAGCTATAAACTCACTTTATACCATCCTCTCTCTCTCCCCCCCCCTCTCTCCTTCGTTTCCTCCCTCCCCCCTCTCGCTCCTTTCTCCCCCCCCCCCTTCTTTCTCTCTCTCTCTCTCTCTCCCCCCCCCCCCCCCTCTTTCTCTCTCTCTTCCCCCCCCTCTTTCTCTCTCTCTTCTCCCTCGCTCTTCAGAAAACAAAGTCAGTCTTAAGCAGATAAATGGATCAAACGTTCACCTTGGTGCACCTGTGTTCTCACACATCATGTAGAAGGAGCAGAAGGAGAAGAAGGAGAAGAAGAAGTCCTTACCATTGAAGAAATCTGAGTGCACCGCTTTTTCATGAGCTGCCAGGTCCATGAGCAAACCACTGCTGCCCCCTGTCTGTAACACAAAGCATTACAGGCACACATGAGGCTAGTGTGTGTGTGTGTGTGTGTGTGTGTGTGTGTGTGTGTGTGTGTGTGTGTGTGTGTGTGTGTGTGTGTGTGTGTGTGTGTGTGTGTGTGTCATTTCAGTAGAATAATGATCCACATAAACTGTACATGCATTAAATAATAACCGACAGGAATTTATCGATCTGTTGATCTATTTTCATTCGACTACATAGTGAAACATTGTTGTTCAATAAAGAACAAACTGATTGTTATTCGATGACAGGAATAGATAACGCGTCATGCTCATGTTACCATGGCAGCGTTATTTTAATTTCTACCAAAACTGCGTTGCATTTGTGTTCATAAGCCGTTTCTGACCCTGTTTGTTAGATATTAAATGACGTTATAAGTTCACTTCTGTATTCTTTGATGAAAAGCAAGGATTCGCTTTAACCATACGACTTTTCCACGTTAGTACATGAAAAACATAACCTAGCTCGGCGAATTACAGACGACACTAAACTAAGCTCTAAATAATTGCCTGGTCATAAACATTTGTATTGATAACTTTGATTTTAACTCGAATTTCCGGACTCTTAGCTGCGGAGTGTTTTTAGCCGCGTTAGCTAGTCAGCTAACATTAGCCCGGGTGTGGACCCGTGGTTCCGTTCCGTTCGGCCAACAAACCTCGTCCAGGTCCACATACGGGCCCGCGCCTTCTGGAAACATCTCGTCCACGGCAGGTTTCATTTTGTTTCCTCTCTCCGTTTGTACTTTTGTGTTTGTAGCACGCTAGGCCTTCCACTTCCTCCTTCTGCCTCTTCTTCTGCTTCTCCGCAGAGTCTTCACGCACACTCTGTGGCAGCTTGGCCGCCCCCTGCAGGACGGGCGCGACAACACGTCAGTCACAGGTCATTCTGTTAGGAGTGATGACGAAATGAAGCTATTTGAAGCGTGGCTGCAGTTACCTTCTGATGCGCTCATTCCACACATGCATGTTACCAGGACGACTAATATCACTACTGCTGCCAACACGCACAGTAATAACAGTAATGATATTCATGTATGACAGGCATGACATCACCACACACCACCCTGCAAGGTCATACATCATCAGTCACTGTGGCTTGATATGTTCACATCCATTGACGTCATTGTTTGGGCGGCTGGGATGAGGAGCGACATCACTACCAAGCAGCCGCATCAGTCGCTTGTTATATAAGGTATGGCTGACATGTTGGGATTCAATTCTTTAGTTTCAATTAAGGGTGGAACAAGAAACCATGTCAGACTGCAAATATCCACTGGAAACCGTCTACAAACACGAGCACAAGGAGAAGGTTCACATTGAGAAACCGCCGAGGTAAAGTGGTTCTGGCAGCTTGATGGAGCAGTTCTGTGTTACTTAAACTCTGTTGCTGATTTCTGAATGCTCTGACTGCTCTTGGTCCGTTTCTACAGGTACACCTCCAAGTTTAGGACAACAGTTCTGCGTGAAGAAAAGCAAAACAAATGTGCGATGAGGACGATGGGACCAGCGAACGTGGAGGTGCCCGCTCCAGACAAATACCTCCTGAAACATTCCAAAGAGCCCAAACGTCCTGAAAGTGAGACCAACATCTACTCTGCACTCCACCCCGTTTCACCAATGAGTGGCTGCATCTTTCATAAACGATTCTATAATTCACTCCTCTGACTTTGTCCCTGCAGAGAAAGTCTTTTCCGCCGTGTCCCCTAAGACCTCCGCCTTCAGGAGACCACCTGTTCCTCTGAGGACAGAAAAGCCACTGATGGGCCTTAAAACCAAGAGGGACTTTGTAAAGACGGCTCACAAAGACATCGTGCTGAAAGTGCCACTGCCAATCTATGCAGACACCAAACGAGGAGACAAACACCTCCTGGAAAATTCAGGACTTGTTCCAAAGTACAGGAAGAAGAAGGTGAAGTCCTCCAGGAGTTTGTTCACTCATTCACTCATTCAGAAGGGATTCTGTTGGAGCATTTAGGAGACGTAGATGTTAACTTACAGCTTCATGTAGAGGGGCTTTTAGAGGCTTAAGGGTCCATTCAAAGACCTTTAGAACTTCTGTATGAAGTGTTCCACCTCTCCAGCCTCCACAGCTCTCATAGTTCTGCTTCCTTTGTGTGCCTGCAGGATTACGGGCAGACTCCCCGGTACGTGCAGCAGCGAATCACAGAGTCTTTGCAGGCAAAGGAGGACCATGAGAAAGACCTGGAGGAGCAGAGGAGGAAGAAGGCCTTGAAACAGCTGACTGAGGAGGAGCGACAGGCCATCCTGGAGGTATAAATGTGCACAACACAAATACATTTGAAACCTACAAAGTCAGATAGGTTAATCAGCAAACCTCCACAAACCACCAGAGCTCACTTGTTGTTGTTTGTTGTTGGTTTGTTTCCCAGGGCCTGAAGAAGGAGTGGACTGAGATGACCCGCCAATATCTGACCCTCCCCTTCAGAATCATCACTTACGCCACAAAGGATCGCAAGGATCGGCTGGAGAAGGGGCTGAAGGAGCTGGAGGCCGACATCGACATCTTCGAGGCGCACAAATTCATCTGCATCGGCAACTAAGACTGGAACGCTTTCCAACACGTCACTGCATTTGAGAGGAAAATCGACCATCTGGCTTCTGTTTGGAGTTTACTCGTTCTCCCCGTGTCGGTGTGGGTTTTCTCCGGGTGCTCCGGTTTCCTCCCACCTCCAAAGGCACGCAGCTTAGACAAAACGGACGCTGGGATTGGCTCCAGCCGAGGATGGATGGATGGAGGGATGTCTGGAGGGATGTGTGGTCAGTCAGCTGTAGGTCGTTGTGTGTATGTTTTGTGAGAAACGAGCACATGAAATGAGAGTATTGACCCTGCCTGGCTGAGATGTATATGATTTATTTGTAGTACTTCACATGAAGATATACAATCCTACACACAAAGGGTTACATGTTCTACTTCTATGTAAGGCTATGCTGGAGTAAGAAACACTAGTAGTTCACTGTAGACCCCCCCACCCCCCCACCCCCTTTCTATCCTCCTGGTCTTCCTGGTCCCTGCTCCCCTCCGGGCCCCTCCTCCCCCTCAGTGTTCGTGTCCCACGTTGGTCTCGTATCCCAAAGTGTCGCCGAGGTGCTGGTGGGCGAAGAAGGCCCGGGCCATCTGGTTGATGTGGTTGTAGGCTCCGATGGATCTGAAGTACTCGATGTAGTTCCAGAAGTCAGAAGTGGAGTAGGGCCAGTAGGGGACAGCCGGTGGTTCATCATAGGGAACTGAAGACACGCAGAGACACGCAGAGACACGTCAGGGACTCCATCCACAAGATCAATCAGAGATTTTACAAAAGGGCCCCATTTCTGTGAGATATAAGCCCCAACTCGCTAAAGTGTGTTTGTTCCTCTGTAAGTCCATTCAAAGATCTACAGAGCTGAAGAGAAGCACAAACATTTACACACTGACAGAGGAACACACACACACACACACAGTTACGAGGTGAAGTGCGGCTTCAACGTCAGTATGTGATTTTCTGTGCGTTCCAACATTTGTGGTAATAATCCGGGTTCTATCGGGACGTGTTACATATTTACCTCCTTCTGGGATGACTCTGGCCTCTGTGAGGAGGAAGAGAGAGAGAGAGAGAGAGAGAGAGAGAGAGAGAGAGGAAGAGGGGAAAGAGAGGAAATTAACATTCCCAAACATTCCAACGTTTTATATGTACAAAGACGGGATTCAGGTCTGGAAAAGTGAGAATCCAGTTTCTCCCAGAGGAGCCTGAGATCGCTGCTCACTGCTCAAATATTATTTCTGAGAATTTCACATAGGCACACACACACACACACACACACACACACACACACACACACACACAGCTCCTCCTGCAGACCTGAACAGCGTCGCCTTTGTGCAGCAGGAAGAGACAAACCCTGGCCTGTGGCTGCAGCTCCACATCCATTCAATGTTTATGGTCATATTATTGATGATAGATGATTATTATCTACATGCACTCATCAAACTCTGCCTTTACTGCACAGGTTCAGTAGATTTCATGTATGATGCATCAAATCATCCTAATCTTTCTGTTAACCTGCTAAATGCTAATGAGTCGACTCAAAGACGCTAAATTCAATCAGCATTTCATATTTGTAACCATTCATAATTCAGTTTACCACAAACTAAATCACAGCATTTATACAGATTCTGATAAAACATTATGACTAAATCCTTAAATACATGAAGGGAAGATTGATGTGTTTAACAGTGACACTTGTAGTTTCTTAAATTCTTAAATTGTATTTTTCTGTTTTAGTAATTGTTAATTGTATTTTCTTTTTAATTGTATTATTATGAAAGAATAAATCATTGTCTCTGCTCCTCATGTGTTGGCTATCATCTCTCCACAATGCATCTGAATATCTTTGGCGTCTTTGGAGACTTGAGACGTTTCTAAAGACTTTAGAATGAAACTGGACAGACTTGTTGTTGTTAAAGTGGACAGAAGAGAAACGGAACTCACCGGCGAGGCGACAGGCGAGGAGGCCGAGGAGAAGACTGATCCACACCGTCCTCTTCATCTTTCCCTCCTGTAGGAACAACAAATGCTGTTAATGTTTCAATCAGCTGCTCACAGTGAAGCTGTGTGCAAAGAGACCAGACCTCATCTGGACAAATCCACACATGATTCATCTTTGGAAGAGTTTACCTGTGAATGGTTCCTGACGGGCGAGCAGGGAGACGCTGCTGTGTGTGTCTGCTGCTTCACAGTGCTCTGCAGTGTGTGGGGCTCACAGGAGGCGCACACACACACACACACACAGTCCAGCTCAGCTCAGCCATGCCCACATTATCTGTACAGAACTGTGTCCCCTCTTGAGATTTCCAGGTGGCGTTTGTCTCCTCCCACATGTTTCCATCCATGTTCTTGAGTTACAGCTCCTGAAGCAGAAGTCATTATTGATTGATTGATTGATTGATTGATTGATTGATTGATTGATTGATTGATTTAAAACACCATTAGCTATGAGACTGAGGTTACAGATCAGAGATAAAAGTGACAACATGATCTCTCTCTCTCTATTAGTTTAGGAGATCTGGATGTAAATCAATAACAGATGGACACCAGAGAAGAAGAATGTTGATTAGGACTTTAATTCTAGCATCTACTTAACTTATTTAAATGAAGAGAAACAGAAGAAACCACACTTCTACAACCTGTCCACCTGATGGTGCTAAGACACGCACGCACGCACACGCGCGCGCACACACACACACACACACATAAAATGAAGAGACAGAGACCTCTCACTGTATATCAGGACTTTATTTCTATTATTATTTATCTCTTTACTTATTGAAATGAAGTTTATTAAGAACAAACCACACTTCTACAATCTGTCCACTAGATGGAGCGACACACGCACTGTCAAAACGAAAGTTAACTTTGTTTCAGTTTGAGGAGCTGAGACGTGACGCAGCGTGAGTTTGAGTTTAATGGATCATAGTTTATTTTTCATACTGTGTGTGTGTGTGTGTATACCAAGGGTATTCAACTGAAATGTAAAGAGCTCCATTTAGAGAACATTTCTTGAAGCAAAGGTCCTGAAGATCTGGTTCGGAGCGATCTGCCGGGCGGGCCGACTCGCCGGACTCTGGTTCTGGGAGCCTGACGAGCCTGTGAGTGCGGGGAGGCGCGCGCGGCTTCACCCGCTGTTACTGCAGATCGATACGTCAGAGTCTCCAACACACCGGGAAAAGTGGCTCGATTTTTCGCTTTTGACAAAAAATGTCGCCAAAAGGATTTGGAAAGTCGCAATATTTAGCGAGAAAGTCGCCAAGTTGGCAACACTGAGACAGACTTGATTGGCTGGCTAGAATCACGTGGGATGGCTTAACTCGCATGCAATTGGTCCGTTAAACCATTACCGTAAAGACTACAGAAGCGGTGCCGGTTAAAATAGAAACAGAAGCGCCCTGTTTTAAACCATAACATTCTGTTTTGGCTGTAGGTCCGGGTCCGTATGGGCCGGCTTCACACGCACACACACACACACACACACACACCCCAATATCGTGAATTTATTTCAGTAATTCAATTCAAAGTCACACTCTCATATATTATAGATTCTTACACACAAAGTGAAATGTTTCAAGCCTTTATTTGTTATAATTTTGCTAAGTATGGCTCACAGCTCATGAAAACCTCAAATTCAGTTTCTCAGAAAATAACAACATTGTGAAAAAGTTCAATATTGTAGACTCACGTTCTCTCGCTCTGATCAGCTCATTGATCTAAATCAGCTGCTGAGGTTTCCTGAACCTTTACATCGTCTCTCAGTCTGGTTCAGTCAGCTACACAATCATGGGGAACACTGAGTTCACAGTCATTGACACCCAAGACCCAACAATGCAGACGAGCTGAAGGCCACAATCAAAGCACCCTGGGCTTCCGTCCCGCCTGAGCAGTGCATCAGGCTGGTTGCCTCCATGCTGCACCGCAGTGATGCAGTCATTTGTGCAAAAGAAGTATTGAGTGCAAACATGAACACACACTTTACAGAAGGCCCACATTTAATTTATCTTGATTGGTCTTGTGTGATATTCTAATTTTCTTAGATACTGGATTTGGGGTTTTTATGAGCTGGAAGCCAAACTTATTATAATTATAACAAATAAAGGCTTGTGTGTTTGTGTGTGATAAAAAAACTTTGAATTGAATTCTGACGTAAATGAACTTTTCCACAATATTCTAATTTATTGAGAAGCTTGTGTGTGTGTG